>NC_056728.1:982529558-982579558 GCF_019279795.1 Protopterus annectens | reverse complement strand
ATTCCTGTCCCTGGAGGCCTTGTCTACTTTGTAATGAGTGATAAAGGTATGAGGTCTTGATCAGGTAGCTGCAGCACAAACAGAATCTAATGGCAACCTTGCAGAAAAGGCTAATGAGGTTGAAACAACTCTAGTAGAGTGGGCCTTTATTTTCTGTTGTAAAGGAGCATTCTCTGAACTATAAATGAAGGAAATGTAATGCGATAGCCATCTTGACAAGGTTACTTTTGTCACTGGGGCACCCTTTTTTGAATCCAAAAAGGAAACAAAGAGCTGATACGTTGATCTGAATTGTTTCATTTTATCTAGATAAAATCAGAGTTGTCTATGAACATCAAGTTTGTGCAGCATGTGTTCCATCCTATTTGTGTATTTAGGAAAGAAGACAGGCAACTCAATGGATTGGTTAAGATTTGTCTCTGAACAAACTTTTGGTAAAAAGGATGGATTTGTTCTGAGCAAAACTCTGTCATTATGGAAAATCATATTAGGAGGTTTGATGGTCAAGGCCTGTAACTCAGAAATCCTCCGAGCAGAAGTAATAGCCATCAAAAATATTGTCTTCCATGAAAGGAATTTCAGAAGACAGGATGAGGCTGGTTCACAAAAGGAGGTAATATAATTCTGGAGAGAACAAAATTTAGATTTTATGGCATGGCTGGAGCTCTGGTTGGTGGTCTCAAATGAATGGTATCTTTAAGAAAGATTTTGGAGAGTCGATGTGACATGACATTAGAACCTTGGAAGCCAAGATGAAAGTTTGAGATTGCTGCTAACTGAACTCTGATGGTAGCTACAGCAGCTCCTTCATTGAAAAGTTTAGTCAGAAATTCCAATACAGATGGGATCAGAGCTAGGTAGGGATCAACAAAATTCTGAGAAGCCCATAGAGAAAATCTCTTCCATTTGCTAAGATATAACATTCTGGTGGATGATTTATGAGAGGATGTTATAATATGTTTGGCCTCCGCTGAGAGGTTGTAAATCCTGGCTATTGTTGGAATTGGAGCTGCCAAGCTGTCAGTTTGAGGGACTAAAGAGAAGGATGAAGAACCCTCAATGAACGGGTCAGCAGATCCAGAACTGGGTCCAGGATTCAGGGTCCTTCCAAGAGATGAGGCTGGAGGAAGGGAAACCAATTTTGTCGAGGCCAGTAAGGTGCAATTAAGATTATGGTCCTTCCCAGATATTTTGCTTTCTGTAGTACTTTGGGTATCAGAGGGAAGGGGGGGAAAGGCATAAAGGACAGCCAGGGGCCAATTGTGCACCAGTGCATCCCCTTGGGGCATCCCCCAGCAGGGGGATGAGGGCAAAGTAGCTGCTGCATTTCGTGTTTGTTGGAGTTGCAAAGAGACTGCAGCAAGGCTGGCCCCACCTGTGGAATATCCGTTCCGCTACTTGTTTCTTTAGGGACCACTCATGAGGCAAAATAATTGCTCTGCTTAGCTTGTCTACTATCAAACTGGATCTCCCCGGGATGTGCGTTGCTATCAGAAAGCACTGGGTGGAGACTGTCCACTGCCATACTCTCAGGGCCTCTCGACACAGGGGGTAAGATCTGGTTCCTCTTTGTTTGGTTATGTATCAGACCACTGACATGTTGTCTGTCTAAATTGCAGTTGTTCCCAGAGATAGAGAGTCTTGAAAGGACTACAACGCTAGAAGTACTGCTCTCATCTCCAGAACATTTACATGGATATGAGCCTCTTGTTTCTACAACGTGCCTTGGGCTGTTCTTCCCTGATAATGCCCTCCCCACCCTATTAAGGCCCCGAGTTACCTGTTGAGATATCAGCCACCATTGAAGGTCCTTCTTGCACGTATTCTTTATGATGATTTGGTGTGACAGTGGGAGTTCCTGAAAGGACCATTGAGAGAATAGGAGCCACTGTAGAACTCGCATGTGCATTCAAGCAAGGGGAATGGCTATGATCGCTGCTGCCATTGATCCTAGTAATTTGAGTACCACTAAGACTGGGGCTTTTGTCCTTGGAAGCAAGTCTAATATTTGTTTTCATAAGATAGAAACTCTTTCTGGAGGCAGACAATGTCAATGAAACTGTGTTTAGTTCTGCTCCTATAAAGACGGTCTGTTGCAATGATGATAAGGCAGATTATTCTGAGTTGATGGCAATCCCCAATTGATTGCAGAGATGGTGTGTCCCTCACCTGAATGAGTTGATGCTTGGTGGTGGCAGTGACGAGCCAGTCATCTAGATATGGAAACACCTGGAATCCCGAACGTCTCAGGTGAGCGGTGACTACTGCCACACATTTGGTGAACACTCTGGGGGCTGTAGTGAGATCAAAGAGCAGAGAGCAAAATTGATAATGGCTGGCTCCCAGCCAGAAGCGTAGATGATCCCTGGTTGGCCTGTCCATCTTTCTGTGGTAGTACGCATCCTGAAGATCTATAGAGCACATCCAATTGCCCTTCCCCAGAAAAGGAAGTATTGACTGAAGCGTGACCATCCGGAACTTCGTCTTTTTTATTGACTTATTTAGTCTGCTTAGGTCCAGAATAGGTCTACAGTCCCCTCTTTTCTTTGGAATTAAAAAGAACCTTGAGCAAGTTACAGAACCTCTCTAGTCTGCTGGGACTGGCTGGATGACTCTTTTTCCAGTAACGTTTGGACCTCTAAGGCTGCTTGGTCCCTGTGACTGGGTGGAACATCTGGGATTTTCTTTACTAGAGGGGCTGGAGTGGCAAAGGGAATTGAGTATCTTCTGGATATTATGCTTTGTACCCAGCTGTCTTTTGTTATTTTTAGCCAGGCATCTAGGTATAAAGATAGGCACCCCCGACTGCCTCTAGAGATGAACAGTCGGGCCTCCTTTCAGAAGCACTGATAGGGCTTGCCAAAGAACTGATCTCTGTCACCCTGGTTCTACGGACCCCCTCTGCTGCGTGGGTGACATCTTCTGTTATTATCCCCTCCTCTGCCTCTAGAGGGGGTTTCACCATGAGTGTTCTGGAAAGATCCTTGAGATTTGTGGAACCATAATCTTTCCACCTCCCCTCCCTTTGGGGTAAGGTCTATTCGGGGTAGAAAAACGTACTCAGATGGCAGACAAGGTCTTTCCATCTTTTTCACTCCTGGTAAGTGTTTCCTTTACCTTTGTTCCGAAAAGGGACGCACCATCAAAGGGGGTGTTACTGAAGAAAGACTTAAAGGGTTCCGCAAAGGAACATAAGCATATCAAGGAATGTCTCCTAAGAGCGATTCCTGTACCCGCTGCTCTGCTCGTACCATCAGCTGCATATGATAACAAACACATGGATGAGTTCACAATCGAATTAAGAGTGGAGAGCTGGGAAGTTATCTTGTCCAAAACCTCCAGAGCTACTGAACCCTGCAGGGTGTCCCCTAGCTAGCTCCTTCAGGAAATCTAGTGAAATGTGTAAGGTAGTTCAGCGATCAAAGGCCACTGAATTAAACATATGCTTCCCGTATCTGTCCATGATCCATGATTCTCTGTTAGGAGGATGAACAGATGAAGAAGTCTCTGGTAATTCCTTCTTGGTGGCTGCTGCCACCACTATAGCATCAACAGGTACTCCTTTAGTAAGATAAGATCTTGAGGGCTAGTTATAAATGTATTAGGCCTCCTGGGTACAGGCTCCGTGGTGTCTGAGGACTCCCATGCCCTTCAAGTATGTAATTCAAGCAACTCATCAAAGGGTGGAGACACCCAAGAGGTGGAGGGTTGAGACCCAAAAGCCTTCAGGAGGAATGACTCATCATTAGAAGGGTTAAGGGATTTCCAGCCACCCCTCTGTTTAACAATTTCAAAGATATCTGCAAAGGAGATATCTTCTGAGGGGGACCCGTGGGGACCCTTCTGACTCATCCAAGTCAGTATCCGAAGTGACGGACTCCCGTGGGGAGTCCAGATGCTTCCTCTTGCAAAGTCTCTTCCAAGGCACCTCTTCAGTGGGAGCTTCTGGAGAGGTCTCGGAAAAACATGGCTCACCCAATGGGGCTTCATGAGGCTCAGGATCTCTACGCTTTAATGGAGCATGTGATGAAGAGGCAGACACCGGTGCTCTCAGCGAGGGAGCTGCTGGAACTGGAATGGTCGTCAGGGAAGACAAGGTCCTCCTCATAGCCTTGAAGGCCACTCAGTCTCGAGAAGAGGAATCCCTCATATCTGAAGATTCGATGGAAACTGTCTGCATCAGTACGGAGGGCTCCGAGCCAGAGGTCGGGGCCAAACTCACTTCAGCCAAAGCCCCGAGAGGTAAAGTTGGCACCGACAAGTCAGTCCTACTATCCTCCCCAGACCCGACCATTGAGTGTCGGCTCAGTGATCCTTTGGACGACACTGAAGACATCAGGGCAGTCAGGGCCGAAAAGCCTAGAATAGGTGTTGGTCCCGAGGGTTCCGTGATCATCAGTTCTGCCCTCTCCAGCTCCGAATCTTCAATGCAGATCGGAGGAGAAACAGATGATGTTGGGGGAACTAAAGTCGGCTCCGAAGCCCCCGGGGTCAGTGCTGATAACATTTCTGCCAGCGCTGGTATCTGTAGAAGCTTCTTCACCATGCAGTCCACATCCAAATCAGACAGTCTACATGAGGCCCATAAAGAATGTGATGAAGCCACCGAGAGTAAAATGGGAGACACTAATGTAGGACATACCGGCTCCTAACCATAACGACAGTTGGTTCCAAAGGCTGTGGAACTGATGTCAAAGCTTTACTAGAGGCTGATTTTGAAGCAGATGGACTCTTCGTCGGTTCTGAAGTTTTTTTTTTTTTTTTTTTTTAAGAGTGCTTGTCAGACTTATCCAGCGACTCTTGAAAAGAGGATTTTAACACACCCTTATCCATGAGTTTTCTTTTCCTTTCATGCAACACTCTGGAGCTAAAAGAGTGGCATATAGCACAGCTTTCCTGCAGGTGTACCTCACCCAAGCAGTAGACACATTCATTATGTCCAACAGTGATGGACATCTTTTGCCCACATCTTGGGCATTTTTTGAAGCCAGACTTGGCTTTTTCCTTCTCATGATGAGACATAGGACAAATATTCAAAGTTGTTGTTGTGTCTTTCGGCTTTTCCCAGTTAGGGGTCGCCACAACGGAACTCCAGTCCGCTAATGATTGGTAGTTGATTTTTACATGCCGAGTTACCAGCCCTGATGCACAACCTTCAATGAAGGTACTCCCATGCACGCATGTCTCCACGCAGAAGACGCTCTAGCTGAGAATCGAACCGGACAGCATCTTACTGTGAGGAGGCAACACTACCGCAGCACCCAATATTCAAAGTACAAAAAGCAAATACTAACAGTACTAATTCACAGCAAATATGCCCTGTAAATAAGAGGGCTGTAACACTAATATCCACACTAAACCAACTATTAAAGCCTTGTAAAAAAAAAAAAAAAAAAAAAAAAAAAAAAAGGCTCTGAAAAAATTTTGCTATTAATCTAAATTTTTAGCTAACAGAAACTATCTGCCCTGTAAAAAAAAAAAAAAAGAAGGGCTTTAGTTTAACAGATAATACACACACAATGTAATGTTATAGATACGGAAAAAAAAGGCCTAAAAACAGGGCCACTAATATCCAATTATTAAAATTAGTATAGGTTCACACCACAGGTTCATAGGAGGGTACTAGGCTATTGGCCCTAGGGCCTATATAAGCCTAGCCAAAAATGTAACCTGGCTTTCGCCACACAAGAAAATTATTTTCCTGTGCCCCTGTCGAGCAGAGCCACAGAAGTGACCACAGGGTGAATTTCCTATCTCCCATCCAATCATCAAGATTTTTCTTGAACAGTGCTAATGAGGAGCTCTGTTTGACATAGATAGGTAGTCTGTTCCCTGAGTATGGAAAGTCTCTGGGACAGGAATCTATCCTTCCAGCATGTTCTGTTTATTGTGGTGATAAGGTTTAGGTCCCTAGAGTGTGTAGCTCGGAAGTTAAACTATGTGCTTTGTGAAAAAGAAGGGCTCTAATTTAATATAAACACACATGCAATATGATTCTAAAGATAAAAAGAGAATAAAGGCCTAAAAAAACATGGTCACTAATATCTCAGTAATTTAACTACAGATTTAACAAGCTAAGCTAGAGACAGGGAGAAAAAAGGGCCAGAAAGACAGCCACTAATTAACTGCATTATCTGTGTAATTAAACTCTAAACTAACCATTTAAATCACTAAGCTAATATTTTATTTATCAGAAAAATAAAGTTATTCAGTGACCAGAGCTGGTGAACTTCCAATCAAGTTGCAGCGGCAAACAAGATCTGAGGGAAGGGGTCTATATTACAAGACCGAATGTTTAGGTGATCGAACACCTAAACATCGATCTTCTAATATCGAACCGCACAATGTTGAACGTCCCAAGGAAACATGTCCCTCAGCCACAACACAAAAAACATTACTATACATCTAAATTAAGTGGGGGGCTTTGCCCCCACACCTCCCCTAACTAAATATGCCAACTCCGAGATCGCTCAACAGTAGAGGAAATAGCAAACTTTGACGAATGGCCAAGGGAAATCTTTCCCTGAGTTAAATCAGCCGTTCACCATTTTATTGCTTTCGATATTAGAAGATGATGTTTAGGCGTTCGATCACCTAAACATTTGGTCTTCTAATATAGACCCGAGGGAGGATCAGGATGCATTATGGGATAAGGAGTGACCTTGAGCTGGTTGAAGACCTCGAGCTTTTGCAGTTGACCGAGTCGGGCCCAAGGATCGGCTCCGAACCCATCAGTAAGAATGAACAGTGAGATAGAACAACTTCACATCAGTGCTTTTCCTGCAGTATTGTTAGCCCTAGAGATACAGAGGAGGGGTTTGTCAGAAGATCGGAGAGGACGATCTGTATTATAGTGGGTGAGAAGTTGGCCTAGTGCAGGATTTTTTTCTGGATGTGTTACCACATTGTAGGCAATGACTAATTGGTGATAGGTTAGTAGCTGGGGAAGTTACAGCCATTGCAGTTATCTTAGAGCCTGGCAATGGTAGATTCTAAAGGTGGAGTTGTTTGCAAACTTGGTGATTTTATTATAACATGATTAGAGTCTGGCAAGGTCAAGTTTTCTAAGCTGGGTAAGAATTGGAGCAGTATACATTAGGCTACTGTGGGTATTTTCTTTCCTAAATGTGTTCTGTTTGCAATTTGAATATTTATCTCACCAGCCCAGTTATTAACATGCATCATAACAGTTTTCAAACTGTACCAGTTTTACAATCATTCTCACACAATCTAGATTTACTATCAATAATAGTAAGCAATGCACTCAAATTTTGATGAGGCACACAAGTCTACAATATTATCACGTATTACCTTAACATATACATAACAGTACAGTGGAGAAGATATGTATGCTTCAGTAAATCATTAATAGCATACTCATTTAAAGAATACATTCTCAGTGGCAAACAATGTAATGAGTTTTAAAATATATAAAGTATCTAAACCAATAATTATGGAATTTGCAAAAACTGAAACTAGTGCTATAAGTCATATATGAGGAAATCACACAAATAATATTCAAACCAGTATTAAATTAAGCACACTGAACAACCTTCTACGAGGGGAATTATTTCCTAAAGCAGTCTTTCTGATGCCCTGTGCCACTGGTGCAAGCCACCCTAAAATGCTAGACAATCTTTATTACCATCAGAAAGTATGGTAGCCTTCAGAGGAGCAACATGAGTGACCTCAGTCACAGCAGAAAGTGATATCAGTAGTTGTGAATTTGTTAAAGTGCTTCACCAGACACCATGCTCTAGAGCCATGACAGGTCTTCTAACTCTGATGGAAAATTTATGTTATGATGATTTTTCTCAGCACGTTTTCACTTCAATGGCATGACATATGCTGAATCCATGGATGATATTAAATCTGTCCTAGACAAGATATCTAACTTTTCCTTATTACAACAAGATTGAGTGGGCTCACATTGTATCCCTCTTATTGAACAAAGAACAGTAGAAGCAAGGGGGACACATTGTCCCACATCATCAGACAAGAAGTGCAGTGTACGTGGAAGTATTTATGTGGAATTTGCTTTCCAGAAGTAACATGTGCTTTGTTTTAGCTTTGTAAACTTTGATAGAACCTATGACTCTTAACACCCAAAAACTACTAACATTGTAACCATGCAAACATATAGTAAAATGAGTTTTCACAGTAGGATATTTAACTGCTCTTCCTGGAAGTGAGGCCAAACCAGATGGGATCTCATCATTATCTGTGCTGTGAGGCAATGTATTATACATGCATTTGCATATTTTTTTTATATACAAATGCTTAACTAACTTATATAAAATCACACAGAATGACTGGCTATCAAATTACCACAAAAATGGGGGTGGAGCCTAGATGGCCAGCTAAGCACAGCACCTTTTCTGAGCTCTATAAAATTGGTACTTGCGTATTATCACAACCAGATTCCAAATGGCAGGTAATGGGAATCAATTAAATCAAGAAAGTAAGCAGGTTGTGGAATCCAAATGAGAAAGAGGAACTGCTTACAATGATGACATGGGTATTTGTAGATGCGATGAGTATAAATAGTCAAAAGAAGTGAAAAACTTTGTTCGTGGACCGCAGACTCTGAATGCCGTCATGTGTGTGATAAAACACAACATGAACAAAGGCAGGTTGTGGGTCATTTTCGTTCTTACTTGCTGTTAACACAGACTGTGTTTATATATGTCAGAGTACAGATGTGCTCTTACATGTGGATACTGTATACTTTAGAAGTTCAACTTTTGCTGTTGGGGGAGGTGGCAATTCACTAAGTTGCAGCGGCTGTGTTGGGAGTAAATCTTTATGAAGACAATTGATCACGTCTGAGGCAGGTGTCAGGCAGAAAGCTGGCTGCAAACAGTGTATACGTCATGGACTTTTCTGCATCCGTTATTGAACTGCAGTTGGCTATAGTGCACTGTAAGGGGAAACTGTAATTGAAAACAGGCTTAAAATCATGCTGTGTTGGTCAGGTTTACAAATAAATACATTGCGTGACTCGTGTTTCATTGTAGTAGGGCCCTGAAGTGGTAGAAAAGAGCGCTCATTTTTGTGGATGCTATGTTCAATTGTTCCCCATACTCCTCTCACTCCCCCCATTCAGTTTATAACGAGAAAAACACTAGTAAAAATTAATGAAGTGCAAGTGTCCAGTCACTGGAGTAATTCCGTCAACATAACATACTCATCCTGTGTTGTTTTGCAGGAGCTTTCCGTAGTTACGTATTATCGTCATCCTCGAAGAGGAACTTCAGACTTATTCCTCTTCCTGACTGATTACTGTATGTCAGAAAAACACAGTTAGTAGCTTACCCACCCATGCAAAAACAAAATGGCTCGTTTGTCCATACTATAAAGAATTATGTTACATTGTGAATCTGGTTGCGATAATACACAAGTACCATAAAAGTATATAACAGACAGGAATTAGACTATATACACTTAAATTTATTATATAGCAATTATTATATAGTATTTTATATATATATATATATATATATATATATATATATATATATATATATAAAATATATACTTACATTTTATAAAATCTAGTTACTAATACTGTAAACTTTACAGACTTTGAAGTTTTTATTCCAAACAATTCTTGTCAAATTATTTGAGACTAAACTTGGGGGAAAAAAAATGAACAGCTCCAAGTCTTCACAATCTGATGTTGCACTGAGGAAAGAACTACAGCTGGTATCTTCCACTCTGCAGTCACTATCACTGAAGATAGATGACTTCCAACAAAAGCTGGAGAATTTAAGTGAAAATAGTTTTAAACAAAATGAAGTTTTTAGAGACCTTTTTCAACAACATCAAAATTAAATAATGAACATGGAGACAGCCATAACAGACATACATGGAAGATTAAAGAAGGATGCACTTTACACAGACTTTCTCCTCAAAAAAACATATGGCTAATGAATAAAACAGATAATACTGAAAATCGGGAGAGAAGATGCAGGATTCGAATTTGAAAGAGAAAACAGAAGGTAAGAACATGATTTTATTTTTAAATAACGGGATTCCCAAAATTTTAGACTTGCAAGAAGGGCTCTCATTTGGTATAGAAAGAGCTCATAGGGCAATTGGTACGCCAGTGCCCACGTCCCCCACAGCAACACAGAGCTACTCTTGTAAAATTCCTCTCATCTTGATAAAGAACTAGTGTTAAAAATAGCTCGGAGGAAAGCCCCATTAAAACTTAACCATCACCCCATCAGATTTGACAATGACTACTCCGTGAGAATTCTGGAAATGAGGAAGAAATGTTAGCCACTGGTCCTTTATAACAAATAGTAACCAAACGACCATCCCAGAAGATATGGACTATTCCCTTTCTTCTTTAAAGAGAACATCTGAGAAAAATACATGGAATGATGTCAAAAAGAATAAACAAAAAACAGACTTCAGCTGCCACAACAAATTCAGCTCTCAAAGAATCAACTGGCAAATAATCAAATCTTGTTCTTTTTTTGTTAATGATTAATGTCTCTTAATTCATGCTTACTGCACCACTATGGTAATTAATGCTGTTTAAATATCATTTAATACACAGAGCAAATAATATTGAAGAATTAACTTTAAAAAGTTTAATCTCATTGCATACTGGGATCATTTATAGCCAAAAAGAAAACAAAATTGAGTTGATTTCCAAATAAGGCACTGTTAGTAAATCTAATATGTGCACCTGCTTCTTTAAATGAGTGTGGGGAGGGCTCCTTGCTTCATACATGTATAAATCTTTATTAAAATACGAATGCAGCTTGTTTAACCAACTACATACTATACAGTGTCACAATAATTTAATTACATTAGATAAGCTGTGTTTTTTTCATTTATTTAACCTTAAATGCTCAATTTAGTGTTTTATTAATATTAGAGTATCTGTTAGACTGTGTAAAACATCCACTAGTAAACACGGCACCATTTTTTTAGCTTTATTTTCCCTTTACCCCATTAAGCCATTCTTTACTCAAAGAATGTTACTTAAATTTGAGGTGGAGCTTTTTCTTACCTTGAGATGACCCCCAAGATGTTTTAACTGCCTTGTCTCTTCATTAAGACTTCTGGAAGCTGTTGACACATTCTGCTATGTTGCACTCTAAAGGAAGTGTAGGGAACAGTACTGGAGATGCACCCTTGAATACAGCAAACTGTGCAAGCTTTTGAGAACATTTTGTTATAACTGTATGCTCAAGCCTCAGTGCCATGGAAGTTCTATTAGACTGAAGACAAGTACAGAGTATTTGTACAGCAGAACCTGGTTAACAGCTTTTTCATATCATTGCACAAGACTAGACGGTTTATATAGGGGTCATCTAATAACATTTTTGACTAGAAGGTGTTATAGCTCTACTAACTGTAGACATCACTATGGCTAGGCTTACAAATGCCCCAGGGCAGATAGCCTAGTACTATACTATGAAACTATGAAACATTAAGGCAGTTACATACAAAAACAGTGTTGTAGCTCTGCTAATTGTAGACATTAAGACAGTTATAGTCAAAAAATAAATAATCACATGCTTCATTACTATGGGGACAAGAACATGTGTGAGATGGTCCTGGATGTGACTGTCAAACAGTAGTTCTCAGAATATTTTGCTGACAGCTCTTATGGTGAAAAAGCACACAGTTAAATGTGATTATGATACTGTAGATTGCTGCACTAACATAGTGGCCTCAGGTCCAGTCCAAACGGCAGATTTTGGCTATATAGAAGCTTGTAAGAATCTTCAGCAAGAAAAACTTCTAAGAATCATCTATCTGTTATGAGGTGAATAAAAGGTGTAAACAACTAGATTTAACATAGATTAGGATACATGAGTTGACCTTTAAAGTCTCTGGTGGTAAACTTAAAAACTGCAAGCACTGCCACATCAATACAACCAGGTTATGAGCAGGTTCCTTTCCTTAATGAACACATAACTTGCTTCTCTATTACAAAATTTGTTGGAATTTCTCTATTATATGTAAAATATCTAAAGTGGCTACACTCCAACTGAGACTGTTTAGAAAACAAGAGCAAGTTAAGAAGACCTTGCAGAAGAAAAAGAAATAAATGGATGCAAGATGAATGGTTAGAATATAACACAATAAATTATTTGCATCTAAACAGAAGATGAAATAGAGTGTGATGTAAAGAAGTTTGTTTTAATAATACAGGAAATGTAATAATCATCACAAATCTTTACTTAATGCTTAGTAGCTATATGACACTGCATTATTACCATTATAAGAATGGCCTACATGAGGCTTTATTTTTGCAGTGTTGGTGAACAGTCAGCATTAAGCACATTTTAATAATCACCTCACTTTACCTTTATGGATTTGGTTATCGCTACTTCTTGATACAAATAATATAGATAACAATGTATTCAGACTTTTAATCCCATAAAAATAAATGCAGTCCAACATTATCGATTCATCTTAACAAAATGTACTTTAATATATTTCACTGGGATAACTGTGAACACCCTTAATGTTAACCTAAGAGAAATCTTTGGGAGATTTTACTTTTACATCCAGCTTTTACTTGATTAGAACAACATAGATGAACAAAAGATTAGAGTGTTGATGAATAACTATGCTCAAGCAATCATTTATGCATTCTGTTATATACATATTATACTGTCCCAAAGATTTTTACACAAGTTGTTGGTTAATTAACATATATATGTGCACCAGTATTTTGAAATATAAATATATATATATATATATATATATATATATATATATATATATATATATTATAAAAGGGGCACCCAACTTCCTTTTTACCTGTTCATTTTTGGATAATGTATTGAAAATCAAGTGAACAGTTCTGAAAAACAGAAAAGTGAAAATCAAGATGAATCAAGTCAGGAGGAGAAGGAAACCACACTCACTACAATTCCAGACTCACATAGACCTACCATGACAGCAAACCAAAAACAATCACACAAAAACATACTCGGAGGCTCTAAATAAAGATCTGCCTAAGCAGCAGAGACCTCCAAAGCAGACACCCAAGCAACCGCTACCCCAAAACAAAACACGTGCAACACATATCTCACAAAGCCAGTGTGCCGAACAGTCACAGCCCTTAAGACTAAACAACACACCTGATACACTTGTAATAGGTGACTCTATCGTCAGGCACACTGACGTCCCGCTCACCAGGCTGAACAAGGAGAGGGTCACGGTGAGCAGCCTGTCGGGCGCTAGGATCCGCCACATAACACAAGCACTCAGGTCACTCCAAGGCAAGTACAAATATGACTCAGTCATTGTCCATGCTGGTGTGAATGACCTGAGACGTACCTCCCTGGACTACATGAAAAGAGACATAAAGGAGCTCCCTGAGCATGTAGCCTAGGCTGGTATGACCTTGACCTTGAGTAGCATCTTACCCTCACCAAGAATGATGCCACAATATGAAGACAAGATGATCAATTTCAACAATTAGCTTAAGTACTGGTGTCATTCAAAGGGGATCCAATGCCTGTCAGCTTGGGATGATATGCTCGACAAGCCACGATGCTTCGCTAGGGACGGCTTGCACCTGTCACCCCTGGGCTTTCGGATATTGGCAAAGGCTCTTGCTACCCCCATAGTGCCTTTTTTAGGCAAGGCTCAAAAGACAAACCCACCTCCATAGGTATTACAAGGGATAAGAAACTAAGAGTAATGCCAGAAGTCTAAACCTCAAGATGCACGCACTCGAAACTCTCCTTAGCAAGGAGAACATCGATATCTGTGCAGTAACAGAAACCTGGTTCAGGGCTCCCGAGAGCACCCCAGCACTACCAGGTTATACCTCATACCATTCTTTTTGGCCCCAAAACATGGACCGAACCACAAAAGGAGGGGGAGTATCTATATTCATCAAAGATACCCACACCTCCAGGTTGGTGGCAAAGCACGAAGCATCAGAGACTATCCATGTGCAACTAACAGTGGGTAAAACTGCCTTCCAGTTTATAGCCTGCTACAGACCACCCTCCCAAACCCAGGAACCCCACTCGGCCTTTCTGAAAACACTGGAAAATATGAAGGTCTCTCCAAACACCATTATATTGGGTGACTTCAACTACTCAAGCATAGACTGGGAGCATTACTCTAGCTCCAACACCCTAGCCCAAAGGTTTCTAGACTAGAATTTATAAACTCAAATGCTATGGAACAACTTGTTACCACTCCCACAAGAGGGGAAAACATACTGGACCTGATCATCACCAACATGGGGACTCTATGCTCCAGACCAGAAGTGTATCCCTCACTGGTAAGATCAGACCATAAACTAATCTCACTGAATATTCACATCCCGACCCCACCCCCTGCCCAGAAAACCACAGTGAAAAACTTCTCTGAAGCAAATTTCACACTCCTCAAAACCGAGGTGGAATCCTTCAAAGCCCCCGGGCCTGTGGAAAATACGGCCCAGACCGCAGAATCCTTTATAAACGCATTCTATGAACACCTTCAGGAATGCATGGATCATGCGATCCCAAATAAAACGAAGACCCAATCCTCCAAAGGCAGACATCCTGTCTGGTGGACCCCAGCCATAAACAAACTATACAATAGAAGGAGGAAGCTACTAAATGATAGAGCAAAATCCCAAAAAGGGAAGGCATCACTTATCAGTATTAGCAAAAAACTATGGGTACTCATAAAATTGTCTAAGGCCAGCTTCGAGAGAAAAATTGCACAGGACACTAAGGATAATCACAAGGCTTTCTTTAGTTATGTTAGGAACCTGGGTGGTAATTCCCAGATATGCTCAGAATTAGTCCAAAATGACAAAAAATACACTGAACCCACAGACATTGCCAACCTCCTAGCTGACAGGTTCAGCGCAAACTTCTCCCCCCCTCCCCACCAAAAGGGCAAATATCTATCCCAGCAGAGTGCTGCCCCCCTGACATCTCAGATGCTCAGGAAAGAGCCGCCCTCTCCAAAGCAAAAAACACAGCATCAATGGGACCAAACGGTGTCCCGGACTGCGTCCTACATGAACTCCAAGAAGAGCTAAACCCAAACATAAAACTACTGTTCAATCTCAGCCTTACTACAGGATATGTGCCCAAAGAGTGGCGTACAGCAACAGTGGTCCCTCTCCATAAAGGTGGTGCCTCAACGGATCCTGGAAACTATCGCCCCATAAGCCTGACTAGCTTGGTCTGCAAAGCTATGGAAAGGATCATCATAGACCTCATAAATAAAGATATTGGGGACCTACAGACACTGGATCCTACCCAGTTCGGCTTTGTTAAGGGCAGATCCTGCCTCTTAAACCTGGTTGATTTCTTTGAAACAGTCACCAAGGCCATTGACGAGGGGAAGGTGGTCCACACAGCCTACCTGGACCTCGCAAAAGCCTTCGATACAATACCCCACTCGGGCATTATAGATAAGCTCACCAGCTTAAATATAAACCCCTATGTCACTAGATGGATTGCAAACTGGCTCAAGGACAGAACCCACATGGTTAGAATTGCTGGAGCCATGTCAGACTCCAAACCAGTTACAAGTGGTGTCCCACAAGGCTCAGTCCTCGGACCTCTCTTGTTCGGAATATATTTCTCGGAGGTACATGCCAACATGGAAGGATTGTGGCTGACCAAGTTCGCAGATTACTCCAAACTGGGCGCCATAATCGACTCTCCAGCCGACACAAGCATCCTCCAAAAGGGTCTCATAGAAACAGACAACTGGTGCCAGAGCCATGGCCTCAAGCTAAATGCCAAAAAGTGTATAGTCATCCCCTTTGGCAAAAACAAAGTGCCCACAAATTACCACATAGGTGGTAATCCATTAAGTACAGAAGAAGTAATTAGGGACCTGGGGACCCAAGTTGATAGCAATCTCTCATTTAACAACCACGTGACCAAAGTGGTTAGAAAGACATTTTATATAGCCCACCTAATCATGAAGGGATTCACATCTAGATCAGGGGAGGTCATCGTGCCTCTTTACTCATCCCTCATCAGGCCCATAATTGAGTACAATGCCCCGTTTGGGATGTACCTTACCAAACACCTGCAGCAACTGGAAAGACCCCAAAAGTACCTCACCAAGAGGATCAAACAGATGCCATATGCTGCCCGGTTAAAGAAACTCCAGCTCTACTCAGTGGCATACCGCCTGTTCAGAGGCGATCTGTGCCTGACGTATAAAGCCATGTCCAACCCGGAATTAATGGACATGCTGCACCTCAGAAAATCCAAATCCCATTGAGCTACGCGCTCGAGAGACTTGAACCTCAGCACTGAAATAAATAGGACATGCTGGAGGGAAAGATTCATAACCCAGAGGCTCCCTTCACTCTGGAATAAAATCCCAGTCCAGGTTAGGCAGAGTCTCTCATTGACTCTCTTCAAGAGGAATCTTGATGAGTGGATGGGAGATCGTAGGTTTACCCCGGGTATCACTTCTGTGTCACTGTTAGACAGAGGCACAGTATACTAACCTCGAAAAAGGGCATAGCAAAATAAATTTAAAATGGGTGGCGAAAGCCAAACACATTCTGGCTAGGCTTATAAATGCCCTAGGGCAAATAACGTAGTATGAACCTATGAACCTAAAATATTTCTTACTGACTCTAACAATTAGATAAATATTCTGTACCTGTTTTAATTCATTTGATCTCATATAGCAATTCATGTCAAATGGAGGAACCTCAACATTTAGTATTACATATTTAACTTAAGATGCTAGTATATGTGCGTTTCTCCTTTTTTCTCACTACATTTTAATAACTTAGTGGAAACTGTTCAATCAATTTTATGTTTACAGCACAAGTCTCTTTACTAGCACATTTTAGAGCTGATAGGTATGTTCGTAATGGTTTGGGAAAGCAGCTTGTCTGATTTTTATCTCATCTTTCAAATTGGGATTTTTTTTTTTAATTCCATGTATGTGTTGGGGAAATGTTATTTGTTTCTCTATGTTTTAATATGATTATTTTGTTGTTTCTTTCTGCACTTAGGCCTGATTATAATATACTTCATATCATATTCACAGTCATGATTCTTGCAAACATGTCACTTAAATCAAAGTTTGGAAGTCTCAACTTTTCATTGAATGCTTTGAGATACTAAAATCAATTATTACTGACCATTGGATAAATCACTCCTATAACTCACCATGTCTTTGTCTTTAGCTTCACTTAATATAAATGGCATCAATAATTCAAAGAAGAGGTCAAATATTTTCAGATACCTTAACTTAAACCACTTTAAAATGTGTTTCCTACAGGAAACACATTTTAAAAATACAGAAAAAGATGTTTGGAAACCAAACACTTTCTTGATACAAGCTCATGCTTCATTTAACTCTAAAAGGAGAGGGGAGAGGAGTGATGATCTTATGGAAGAATGTTACCTCCCCCCAAATATTATACAAGTATGAAGACCCCGAGGTACTACTAGCTATCACTATCCTAAAATTCAATCATAGAATTTGGACGCTTGCTAACCTTTACTGGTTCCCAGGACTGGATGCTTCACCTGCTAAACAACATCTCAATTTTATTGACAGTATATCAAAAGGGAATCTGGTTCTAGGGGTCGATTTTAACTGCTTGTTAGATAATTCTGATACAACAAGTAGTCATCCACTTTAACATTCACTGCTAAAATTCTTAAGAAATGGATAAATTCTCATAATCTGTATGATGCATATAACTCTAAAAATAACAAATCACTCTGTTACACACACATTGATCATAAATCTAAAACTCAAACGAGAATAGATAAAGTCCTCATCTCCAAAGATTTAAAATTAAAGCTTACATCCTTTACTATCCTTCCTTGTCCTTTATCAGACCATGATTGTCTTATGTTAGATATACAAACAGACTTCATGAAACTAAATACTATTACTAGAATTCCTGCCTATATCGCAAACTAAGACTTTAAACCATGGTAATTATCAGAATTAAACTTCTTTTTAGAGACAAATAACTGTGAAACAAACATTACTATGGTTTGGGATGCTCTAAAAGCATATATTTATGTTAAAACTAAAGTCTGGTATAAGAAAAAAAGGCATAATATTAGAACAGTACCTCACACTTAGTTCTGAGCAGATACTGGCATGTCGCTAGTGACTGACAGGGAGAAATGGGCGTGGAAATGCCCAATGACTGGCGGGCATGCTAATTCACATGTTATGTCACGTATTTATGACTGAAAATTGTTTAATATTTGGTGACGATAAAAAATTCCACTTTTGTTATTTTCCATGGAGAAAGTGTATGAAACCAATTAAAGTTAGTTAAGCAATGTTATGACAGCAATGACGCACAAAGGACTCTGATAGCAAATTCAAACCCTTTACTTTTAAAATCAGTGAAAATGAATAAAGCAATGCCCCTTAACCAATGTTATTAAAGCAATGACCCTTACAGGGAAAAGGCAGTAAACACAGATCAGTCATCTACCAAAATATTGCCTCCGATTACTCAATTCAACCCCTATTATATTCTATGCAGAAATGTTACGTTAATAAAGCAATGGTATTTAACCAATGCTTTTAAACCAGTGAGGCTTACAGGAACAGGACAGGAAGCAGTGACTGGTCATGTTCCAAAATACTGAGTGCTGGCATATTATGCAGTAAGCAAACAATTCGGTAATCTAAGCATTATCTGAGCGCCACAGAGTGCCTTTTATTTTTGGATGAATGGGACTTTGAGACACATGATTTGGATGAGTTTATGTGGTGGACAAAATATGGCAAACAGGAGGAAGATCTGTCTGCAGCATTGTACCTAATGCACTGTAGTAATGCTAGTGTTAAATAATTTTGTGAAGTGTAACTACTGTAATGCAAAATTTTTTGGGGGGGGATTAATATTTTACAATTTTTACTATACAGTAAATAAAAAGGGGACTTTTTAAATTACATGGATTTTACTTTAGCATGCCACTCCGTTGAAGTCTAGAATGTGAGGATGGAAACCTCAATGTGAAATGGTGTGTTATTCTTGCCTTTTCTTTCTTTGTTTTGTATTGAATGTATACAATGCATACAGTGGTTAAGCTGGTACCTCATTCATACATCAATATTCATTTTGGCACTAACAAGACCGATATATTAGAAGCCTTTAGATATCATTTTACCAAACATTTATAACTCTGATAATATAAACAAAAACATTACAGCCCAAGAATTAATCGCTTTAAATTTGAATGCCATCCCAGAAAATCTTAGTACCACTCTCTAGAAATGAATAACTCTAAATTGCTTATTCTCAAGACTTATGCTGAATTATTCAGAACTCTTCATATTTAGATCAACCTCCCTTAGTCACTCTCATATCTGAAATATTATTTAATGATCAACAGTTTGACAACTTAGTATTCAAATTATACACCATTTTAAGTTACAGGTCTATTTTAACTAATAAGCAATGGAACACAATGACTAGAGGCCTACCACATAGTCTCTCCCACACGAGAAAACTTAAAATTCTATCTTCAGTAAAATTCACTTTTTGGAGTCAATATTGGAGTGTATTTACTTGGAAGCATTTACACAGAACATTTTTAACTCCTGATAAAATAGCTAAATTAAAAAAAAATTGAACATCAGTTGCTGGAGATCATGTAATGCAGATTGGTTCCATATTTTCTATATTGATGATTTTCTTTCAGCTTTATTTTCAGATAACTTCACATGAACTAAAACTTTAATTTTTCTTAATGCTGAAGAAAAGTTTCCTTTGAATAAATTAGATTCACACTTATTATGGACAATATTAGCAGTAGCCAGGACATGTATTACAAGGCAGTCAGAACTAAAGATCTTAGAATATATCAGAGGAGTTTTACTAACAATCCATGGACAAAGGTTTCAAACCTGAGACTTTCCGAACTGATTTTTAACCCTATCTAATCATTATTTGTTTGCTTCACTGAAAGTTTTTTTCTTAAAATATTTGTACTATTTAAACATTGTTCAGGCCTATGTAAATAATATAAATAGTTTATTTAGTTTCATTGTTGTTAAAAGTTGTCTGTTCAGTATAATCAATGTATTAGACAGTGCTTATTCTCTTATTTTATCCTTAATAAAAAGATTGGAAAAAAATTACTACAAAACCTAAAACAAACTTCATGTGTAAGAAAGCTATAACCCACCCTAATGTAGCGATCACACACAATGAAAGAACAATAAGCTAATTGTGAGACAACCACACACACATACTGAAATAATGCCCACATGAAGTACAGTAAAACTGCTAAGAAATAAAACCGAGAGTATAAAATGCTACACTATTTAAAGCATACAGCATTGCAACAAAAGTGCATTAAATACATAATTCTTACCTAGCTGCTCCTCCAGGAGTTACAGCCAGCATGACACATCAAGAATTAATCATCTCCCAGGTATAAAAACATTTAAACATATTCATATACTTCCAGTGTCCATCTGTGTTGTTTAAGCAAGCAAACCATGAAAACCATATTCTTCTACAAAGCTGATCAGTTTTCCGGATCCACCCACAATCCCTTTTTGCCATTTTTGCACATGGGGTTGGGCTGTCCCTTCAACACTGACAAACCTCTAGAGCCAAGGTTTACATCGTTGTGTGGCTAGCTCCCCTGCACCACACAGTCTCACACATATACCTATGGCCAGTTTAGTGTGTCCAATCCACCTACTGCATGTCTTTGAAATGTGGGAGGAAACCAACTCGGACACAGGGAGGACATAAATACTCCAAACAGAAGGCACCTTAGCCAGGAATTGAACCAGGGAACCTCTTGCTGTGAGGCAACAATGCTATCCTCTGTGCCACCAAAATCAGGTTTCCACATAATTTCCATAAAAACCTACCTACCTACAAAACATAATCACTACCTGTAGCACTTGCCACAACAGGACCCAAATTCAGAAGTGACCTTTTATAAAACCTACTGACTAATTCAGAAGCCCATTGTCTTTGGCCACAAAAGGCTAAAATTCTAATAAAATATAATAAGAAGAATGTAAACTGTTCTAACCTCTATTTCATACTGAGTTTTCAACTAGGCTGAATTCTGTAAAAAGTACCAACCATGAATCACCCTTCTACTGATGTGTATGCAACCACTCCCCCAATCCCACCACCATCACAAAAAAAAAAAAAAAAATAAAATAAATAAATATATAAACAAAAAACAAGAAAAAAATTATAATTGTTTCCCACAGGGTGAACTCCCAGGCAATGCCTAACATCACTAAATTGCTTTCACTTTAATACCACGTTAAAGTAAAATAAATACAAGAAATTAAAGGAATCCATTTTATCCAGCCCATCATTTAAGCTTCTAATTCAATGAAATGGCAATGATGATTCATGTAGAACACAATGTAGTTAGTGCCCAATCAAGCTAAGTAATGCAATTTTCACCTAAACTGGCACCTAATCCAGTGTCTAACATCAAAAAATAATTTAACACTTTCCAAGGATGATTGCAACAAGTTTAGAGCAATTTACATGAACCTGATGAAGACAAACTCCTCTCATCACATATTGTGCCAGAGGGATAACTGGAATTTCCAAGTACTTATACTTCGTCAACATTTTAGTTAATGTGAAACTTTAAGAAATTGCATTTTTTGTGTGGAGATTAAAATCCAAAGAAAAATGCTAAAAATGTGCATATGCTTTTTAAGTACACCATTTTTGATCCTGTAACAGACATGATATGCAAGAGAAAATAATTACAGTCAAATCTGGGGAACCATAAATATCAGCAGCTCAGCTGTAGAGCTGTACAAAAAGAATAGTATATAAAGGCAAACCATTTGAATGACCACCTCCTCCCACCGTAAGAACCAAAGCTTCAGAACATATGGGTTGGGTTACACTTATCTAAACTGGTATTACCAAAGATGGTGTGAAGCACAGATGCATAGCATGTAGGCAGAAATAACTGACTTTAAATCATCATCAACATTTATTTCCCATTTTCTATATACTGTGTGTGTGTCACATCAACTGGTGCCATCTCACTCGATTCAGTGCCACTTCCTATCTTTTTTGACAGTCATGTCTTACTGTCACAAGTCTTGTCTCACACAATCCATCCATCTCTTTGCTGGACATCCTCATTTCCTCCTGCCTTCTTGTTGTCGGTCACAAATCATCTTCTATAGCAAGACTCTTGATGAATACTGCAAAAAGTATCTCCAAAACACACTAAACACACAAACGCCAAAAATTGAATAAGTAAAGCTTTCACAGCATTAAATAGGGGTGAAAACTAAAAAAACATGATCTAGCCAGCCTAACATATTCAACTTCCAATTAACTATTTAAATTACTTAAAACTATACAAACGTGCATTAAAAAACATTTTTAAATAATTAAATATATCCCTTATTATTCATGTAACATGATTAATTACATCAAATACAAAGTACACATGATATAAAACTTCTTTAGTGTATATTACTATATACACTTTGCACAACAAATATTACTTCAAGCTTCATAGACATTCAATCAAGAAAAATGCATTATGAAATATATTAAATGTATACATTTCATAAAAACTTAAAGAAACCATAATATAGAATATATTCTCGAATGTTTTTCTCTCTGTCTTTTTACCAATATCGGCTTTATGCTAACTGTATTATTTAAACCTGGTAGTGTGTCTGCCTGTAACCTAGTAATCCATTCATACTCTCTTAGTTCTAAGGCATTATTCATATCTCCCCCTCTAATACCTGCAATTATTGTGCATATACCTCTAAGTTTAAAAGTGTGTGTGACATTATCCATAATATGCTTATATAGAGCGTTATTGGTCACTTTCCTTCTAATTTCCGATTTATGCTCTATAATACGTTCTCTTAACTTCCTAGTTGTCTTCCCAACATAAAATGCTGTACAGAATGTACATGTTGCAAGATGTACTATTTGTGACGTGTTGCAATTAGCTGAACATCTAAAATTATATTTATACTTAGTAATAGGATGTTCAAATTAGTTTGTTAGATCATATATATCTGTACAGCAACTGCAATTATGGCATTTCATTGTTGCATTTTTATGCTGGTATAAAACTTTCTCAACTTTGAAATCTTTATAACAAAGTTTCTATTTTAACGTTTCCAGATATCTAAATGAGAATCTAGGTTTTAAACCTTCTAGTTCTTTAATTTCTGGCATTGCTAATAATATAAGCCAATTTCTTTCTATAATATCACACACCTCTTTAGTATTCACATTATAAGTAGTTATATATCTAATGAGTTCATTTTTCTCATTAGATATCTGTACTAATTCTGTCATTCTCCGACTAAAGATAGGTTTATATTTATCTTTCCTACCTATTCTAACTTCTTCATAAATGGTATCTGTATAGCTCGAGGAGTAACCATTTCTTATAAATTCTTGTTTCATCTCATTCGCTTGCAACATAAAATTATCATCTTCTGTATTCAGCTTACTAGCTCTTATTAATTGTGCCTTAAGAATTCCTTTGAAAGTATGTGACGCATGCATACTATTTCTTCTAATATACCTATTGGCATTCACCTCCTTCTTATAAATCATAGTTTCTATTTTATTCAGTTTTTTATATAGTTGAATGTTTAAAAATACTATACTATTAGATGAGAAAGTCATTTTAAATTTTAAAAAATCAGTTGTGGTATTTAAATATTTAATATAGTTATACAATTCATCATTATTACCATTCCAAATGAAAAAAAACAGTCATCTACAAATCTTCTATAAAATTTAACTTTATTATTTAAATTATTATAATTACTTAATATAACATGTGTTCCCCATTGGTATAGTACTAAATTTGCATAAGTATTAGCTACTGGGGTCCCCATTGCTACCCCAGTTAGCTGCAAGAATGGTTTCCTATCAAAAATAAAAACATTCTTTGTTAGTACTATTTCTAGAAGCATATAAATATTTTCTATGTCATTTGTCTGTACGTTAGTTTCTGTACAAAGAAAACTTCTTATTGCGTCCAGACCATATTCATTAGGGATGATTGTAAATAATGATGTTACATCTAATGTCACAAAAATAAAATTCTCATTAATATTCTGTTCATACCATTTATACAAGTCATTTAAAAAATGAACAGTATCTTTTAAAATACTTTGACATTTAACTAAATGTTTGCCAAGTTGAAACTGCAGATATTTTGAAATAGGTTCTGTCACCCACCCATTGCCTGAAACTATAGGCCTAAGGGGTGGTCTTCCAAATTTTTATGTATTTTGGGAATTCCACAGATCTGTGGAGTCCTTGGACAAGGTATAGAAAAATAATTAAAAAGATCAATAGAAATATCATTATTTAACTGCATTTCATAAATTATCATGTTTACATCTAATACATTTTTTAATTTCACTAAAAGCTATTTGTTTAAATGTTAGAGAGTCTGCAAGAATATTATTGAACTTTTCCATATAACTATTCCTATCCATTATTACAACTGCACCTCCCTTGTCTGCTTGTTTAATAACCAAATCATCATTCATTTCAAGTTGCTTAAGTGCTTTATATTCTCTATAAGACAAATTATAAGCCTTCCTTTTATTTCTTTTCGAATATAGTTGTCTTAGCTCTTTTTCAACAACATTTACAAAAGCAGTTACTACAGGACATAGCTGTGGTACAAAGGTGCTTAGTTTTCTACATACAGGCATACTCATTGTCTGTTTAAAAATCAGCTTAAGCGTTAAATTTCTAGCAAACAGTTTTACATCTGTAATAGCATTCACAATATTATCTTGTGCATATGGTATGAATTTCATACCTTTGATGAGTAATTCTAACTGATCTTCACTTATTAACAGTTTTGATAGATTAACAGTACCTTTTATTATTTTTGTAGTTCGAATCAACGACTAACTACTTTGCTGAAAGTTACTGGGCTGTTGTTCTTCCTTTTCGTACTTGGCGTTGTTTGCTGGGTCTGTCTCTGTAGCGAACGGCCTCTTGTTATATAGGTGAAAGTAAGAGAAGTTTAAGTGAAAGAATTAAAGAGCATGTCAGGGATATAAAAAATTAAAAAATGGTTAGCCCTGTGGCAGAACATTTTAATTCAGTACATAAAGGGGCAATTGATGGTTTAGCAGTTACTATTTTGGAACATATTTCTGTATATTATTCTAGTGATGAATTTTTGAAATATTTATTAAGAAAAAAAGAGTCTATTTTCATAATGAAATATACTACTTTACAGCCCATTGGGCTAAATAAGGAGTGCCATTGGCAAAGTTTTATTTAATTTTTGTAATTTTGTTTTAAATTATGCTGTTGCTGCTTTAAGATTTTAGTTAATTGATTGATTGGTTGTGCTTAGATGAGTTATAAATTGGTGTGTTATGTGCAGGCATTTTATTCTGTAAAGGCTGTTACAGCCGAGGCGCTAGGAGAATATATTTTTCTGGATTATTTGATATTCACTGCTGTATTTTTTATTGTGCTTCTCTATTATTCTACATGCTGTGGAATTAAATAGATACTCGTTTGGAACAGAAGTCACTGTTTTTTTTGGATGTGGTAATACGGCCTCTTGTTAGCGTTTGCTGCTGCACAGCGACTTTCTCTGGCTTCACCAGATTGTCTTTTGCTTTCCTGCACATATACCTAAATTAGCACAATAGGTTCATAGGAAGTTACTAGGCTAATGGCCCTAGAGCCAAGCCTAGCCATATTTATCCCAAGCTACCCAATTGTCAGTGGTTAGGTGAGTGAAGTTCACAGAGGTTAGGGGGTTGGGTAGTTACTACCGGCTTCCTCTGTCCAGGAGGGACAATGGCATCTCCCCAGGAGTGAATTTGTGGTCACCCATCCATTGCCCTAAGTTGCGTTTGAAGAGGTTCAGGGAAAGGCTCTGTTTTATGAGAACTGGAAGCTTGTTCCAGAGAAGTGGCAGTCTCTGGGGGATGTATCCATCTCTCCAGCATTATCTGTTCATGTCAGAAGCTATGTTAATATCCCTGGAGAGAGAGAGAGAGAGAGAGAAAGACCCCCTGTTTGACTTATTAATGTGTAGCATTTCCATCAGGGATGGGTAACAGTCTGCCCTGTAAGCCAGGCACAGATCACCCCTTAGCAACCTGTAGGAGACAGAATACAATGACAGGGCTTTCAGTATTTCCACTTAAAACTTGTTGTGTGTACCCTGTAACTTCCTGGCAAGAAACCTCTGTGGTCCCTCCAATTGATGCAGATGTCTGGTGAAGTACATGCAAAATGGAACACTGTACTCAATTATTGGTTTGATGAGAGACGAGTATAAAGGAATTATAACACCCTTAGATCTAGATGTGATGCCTTTACTTATAAGACATGCCACATTGACGGATTTCCTTTCTACTGTGAATACATGATGGTCAAATTTTAGACTGCTATTAACCTGAGTACCCAGATAATGTACCACTAGGTCTACATTTAGGGGGGTGCTGTATATAATGTATTTAGCAGGGATGTCAGCTTTCCCAAAGGGAATAATAATGCATTGTTTTGCATTCAGACAATCTGTGGCTTTGGCATCAGTCATCTGTCTGTGTTACCCTGTCTGCCATATATTAACATTGTTGGGGAACTCAATTATTACTCCCAGTTTGCAACTGTCAGCAAACATAGTCAGCCACAGTCCGTCCAAGTTTGTCTGGATGTCTTAGAAATAAATTCCAAACAGTAAGGGGCCCAGGCACAGAACCCTCTGGTATGCCACTGGTGACTGGTCTTTTTCTACAGGTGAAGTCACCCACTTTGACAATGCCTACCCATCTAGTAATGTAGGGGTTAATTCTCAACTGGGAGAGTTTATGTACAATAGTTGAGTGGGGGATTGTGTCAGATGCCTTGGCAAGGTCAAGATAGGTGGTACACACTGTCTTTCATTTATCCAGGGCCTTGGTGACTTTCTCGAAGAAGTTAACCATGGCATGCTCTAGCTTTAACAAATCTGAAATGGGTTGGGTCTAATGTTTGGAGATTGCCTATGTCCTTGTTAATAACATCCATAATTCTTTCCATGGCCCCGCAGATGAGGCTAGTCAAGCTTATGGACCTATAATTCCCAGAGTAGGTTGATGGTTCCCCTTTGTGCAGATGGATTACTGTTGCTGTCCTCCATTCCACTGGGTCATAGCCAGTTCTCAGGCTGTGGTTAAACAAGGATCCAACTGAGTCTGCTAGGTCATGCTCTAAGCTGTTTAAAAGGCAGGTTGGGATGTTGTCTGGTCCCACTGCTGTTGTGTTTTTGGCCTTTGAGGGTGCCGAGATGACCTGCTCTCTTGAGATATTAGGCTGAGGAATGGTCAGAGGTATACTTTGGGGGATGACTGGAGGTGACAGGGTTGTGAAGTTTTCTCCAAATATGCAGAACAAACACAAATACCAACCCTTTCTGGTAAAGAAGTCCCAGTAAAGAAAAAAAAAAATTAATCCATTGTTTTTTGTCTTGTATTATCGTATTTTTATGTTTTATGTATATATATATATATATATATATATATATATATATATATATATATATATATATACATTTGTTACATAATCATTTTTATGAATATATGATGATTTCTGGTATACAGTCATTTGAGTGTCCACACCAACCTTGAATGGGTGTAAAGCCGAATCGGAATGTCGAATTTCAAAGTGGCGAACGGTCAGAATGTCTACAAAACACCGAATGCAACATTTCCGACCACTCTACCACTTAAACAAGCGCTACCATGGGTCTAAAAGGGGTGGAATATTGTGCGTTTATCTCCAGTTCGCAATTGTGAGAACCTGCTGCACTGCTTTCGAACATTTTCCGATTGGCCATCCACTGGCCGATCAAATGAATGTATACCATGATTTCCGTACTTGGGTATTATGATTTCTCTACTTAGGTGCTATGCATATGCTTTTATGAGACTTTTTTTAAATAATTTGAGTGCCTTGATGTCACATGATTAACCAAAGGAGGTAGTTTATGGTATTTAAACTGAGTTTTTTAGTTTAATAGACATTATCTGAAGAAGCAGCTTAGTCTGTGAAAGCGCTTGCGGTGTCGAAAATAAAAGTATTTTATTGAAACTGGCTGTTTTGGAGTCCCTCTGCCTTGCTGGATTAATTTTTTGATTTTCTTTACTGGAACTTCTTTACCAGAAAGGGTTGGTATTTGTGTTTGTTCAGCTTATTACTACTTTTTTATATACTAAACCCACTAGTGAAATGGCTGAAGGTTGTTATGATATTGTGTAACTGGACTATACACCTGAAAAGATGCTGAAAGAGGCAAATGCCAAGGAGAGATTTTTGAATTCTGTGCTGCATAAAGTCAACCCATTAATGGACTAAGTAAGTAATATACACAAGACTGAGTCTTTTACTATAGACACTGTCTTACTTAAAAACAAATTACGTAATCTTGAGAGACTTTTGCTTAAACTTAAGAAAAAACAGTATGAGAAATTCCATCTGGAGGTATTTAAGGAAGAAGTAATCCCTAGGGGCCTTCGTATTTTAAAGATGCCTGCACATACTGAGCCAGATGATGAACTGTTAACAGAATGGCAAAGGATTAACCTAAACTGCAGCTTGTCTAACTTGAGGTTATTAACTAAATAGGCAGACAAGGAAATTGAGTGGATATTGCTGTCCCTGATGCAAGCTTATGATGAAATGATAACCTTATTTTCTGCTGAAGTGCTAGAGAAAAACCTTATTTTCTGCTGAAGTGCTAGAGAAACATGTTATTGAATGTTTAGATTCTGCTTCTGCATATGATAGAATACTCTTGCATATTAAACAAAATCAGTTATCTAGAGACAGAGATGACTTTATGAAAGGTAATGCTTTTCTGTGGCCAAGAATACAAAACAGACATACTTCTACTGTGGAAGGGTTTTCACAGTCTGTGATTCTGACACACCCTCTGATCTTCCAGCTCCAGTTTCTGTAGTTATTAATAATCCAGCCAGTCAGAGAATGGAACATATGTTCACACAAGCATTGACATCACCTACCACTAATGTAGTTGTACTGAAGGCAAAGAGCTGGGAGCACACAGAAAAACTTTTCAAGTAACAGCACAAATACATTCAAATAGGAAGTCAGACTCCCCACACAAAGCTCTAGTACCTCAAAAGTCAATGGCACACAACACCTTTTAGTCCAGCAAAATATTTCATCATACCTTGCAAGGAATGGAAGCTGGAAAAGCAGCACACTCAATTCAAGGAGTCACGGCAGAAACAAAATTAAACAAGAAGACACCCATTTGAGTGCTCTTAGCACAAAGAAACCAAGTTCACTGATGTTATTTTCAATGACTTAATTTTAAATCTTACTGCACATCATCTTACAGAGTTTGAAAGAAGTGTTTTACAAAAGGCTTTCATTTATTCCCACACAAACTTCAGACTTCACTGAATTTATATTTGATGTTAAACTGTTTGTAAGGAATTTAATGTTAAAGCTTATGTATAAGGATGAAAATGTAATGTCTGAGAACCAAGTTTATAACAATGCTGTTTTTTTAAAAAAACAAGTACTTTTGTACCTGTGATAAATCCCTTGGTTAGTGCATTTGAGAAACTGTGTATTGATGGAATGTATAGTATTTACAATCAGCGCAAGAAATGTAAAATGCATTACAATTTAAGTAAGGATGAGTACAGTGCTTTAAAAAAGTTAGAAGAAAATGATAACATTGTAATTAAACCTGCACACAAGGGGGGGCCAATTGTTATAATGGACACCATTTGGTATAACGAAGTTATGAACAATATGCTAGCAGATAGAAAGTTTTACTTAACTATTAATCAAAATGAGTTGAGTCCATGAAGTTAGTTATTACACATTCATTGAACAAATTGTATCTAAAGAAATGATAGATAAGAAATTGTTAGATTATTTTATGGTCACAGACCCACTACTGCCTATAATACAAAATCTTCCGAAAGTTCATAAAGATGCACAAAATCCCCCTATTGTGGCAGGACGCAGTTGGCTAACACAGCCCCTCTCTATTTATTTGGAAAAAACTTTGAGACCATTGTTAAATAAGAATATGGTTATTTTGAGGGAACACTGAGTATTTTCTGAACAATTTGTTTGCTTTTTTAAATGCTAACACTGGTAAAATTTCTATGCATTAATTTATTTTTACTACTAACATGTTTACATCACAGATACAAGGAAAAGAGTTTGATTCTCATTTTTACCTATACACTGTGGGAATCACTTCTGTGGCTCTGCTTGACAGGGGCACAGGAAAATAACTTTCTTGGGTGGCGTAAGCCAGGGAACCTTGTTGGCTAGGCTTAGGCCCTTGGGCTGATAGCCTAGTACCTACCTATGAACCTATGGATGTCACTCCCTTATTCACTGTTACACCTAATGATGACGGGGTCTTGAAGGCTGAACAGTTTTTTACACTTTCTCTTAACTTGGGAGAGAGAGAAATCTCTGCTGTCTGTACTATATTGAGAATAGTGTTGGAAAATAATGTTTTTGTATTTAATCATTCAATCTATTGGCAGCATCATGGTGTAGCTATGGGTGCTTCGTGTGTCAATAGCTATGCCAACACTGTGATGGCTATGTGGGAAATGGAGCATATACTTGAGGGACCCTACTCCAGATTTATACCTTTTTACAGAAGGTTTGTTGACGATTGATTTTTTTTCTGTGGTCAGGTACTAAACAGCAGTTAAGAGAGTTTGAGGTGTATGTAAATAATACAACTAATTATTTATGTTTTTCTAAGAATGCATCAACACAGTATGAATGTTCTTGATGTTACTGTTGAAGTGGATGGGAATGGCTCAATTTTTTACCAAATTGTAAAAGAAACCATGCCATGTCAACCATCTTTTGTATAGGCATAGTATGCACCCCACCCACATTTTTAGTAATGTAGTTAATAATCAAGTCTTCAGAGCTTCAAGGTTAAATGTATGTAAAAATGAGTTTCAAGAGCAGGTAGAAACTACACAGCATTGTTTAAGGATGAGAAGTTACAATGACTGAGAAATAGTTGGAAATGTAGAGAGGATTAAAAGCTTGAGGGGGACCACAGCTAAACCTTATTTTTTCAAAACCTTCATCAGACAGAGTAATGAATAATAGGAACAATCAGAGTAAAGTGAGGGTACCATTACACTATTCTAGTAATATTTCCATGTACATGAATGCTATCAGAAAACACTGGAAAGTCTTTATGACAGACAAAGGTATTTCCAGAGTGATAGAGCCCACCCCCAAGTTTGTATTTAGGAACATGAACTCCTTAAAAAGGACCTTATGTTACTCAAGGAATAAAATCGAATGTAGCAGTAATGCCACTTTAGCATGTGGCACTTGCAGTATATGCACTTACATTGACAGCAGTTCTACTTTCACACATCCTGACCAGGACAGAATATACAGGTTCAAAGTTTTTGAAACTTGTAGCACCTCCCATGTTGTTTACTTGGCCCACTGTTTATTGTGTTCAAAATTTTACGTAGGCAAGATGGATAGAATGCTTACAGAAAGAATAAAGTAACATCTGTATCATATTAGCAAAGGGAATAAAACTAATGCCCTTGCCAAACATGTCATTGCCAGTGGTACTGAGTATACTTTTAAGTTTTTGGTTATAGGGAGGGTGCATGAGACATTAAGAGGAGGTGACATCAGGAATAGTACTGAGCAGCTTGAGTCTAAGTGGATCATTAGACTGAGAGGTGATAGTGGGCATGGACTCAATGATGTGGCCCCTATAAAACCTAAACTGAAGTCTAAAAACCCAAGACGTTGAAGGTTTCTTGTCTTTGTATTATTGTACTTTTATTTTATATATATATTTTTTTATACATTTGTTACATATGCATTTTTATTAATGTATTATGATTTCTGTACTTAGGTGCTATGCATATACTTTTATGAGACTGTTTAAATATTGACATCACATGATTAACCAAAGGAGGTAGTTTATGGTATTTAAACTATGTTTTTTTATTTTGATAGACATTACCTGAAGAAGCAACTTAGTCTGTGAAAGTGTTTGTGGTGTCGACAATAAAGTTTTTTTGGGACAGGGCATTTTGGAGTCCCTCTGTCTTGCTGGATTAATTTTTTAGCTTTCTCGAAATCTATCAGCTAACGGGTTGGCTATTACCTCCAGCTGAGTATGGGTGGTGCCATCCACAACCAGTTAAGCACAAGCTGGCTATTCCCATTTGAATTTTGGATGTAGTTAAAGAACTCCTTAGCTAGGGAGGCTATTTTTTCTTTGTAATTAACTTTGGAGGACTTGACAAACTCTCTAATTTGTATGTTTAAGCTACAGAGTGATTTATTCCAATACTGAGCCAATTCCCTGTTGTTCTTGGACATTATTTTTTTTCTCTTGTTGTGCAACCTATTTATACTAGGGGTCCACCAGGGTGGCATGTTTTTTTCAGCAAGAACTGGTTTTAATCCAAGCAGGTATAGCCCACTCTTAAGTGGTTATACTGGGAATAGGTGTACACCTTTGCATTAGACTTAATGTTATCTGCATTTGAGGGGGCTTTAAAACTTCTTATACCATCACTTTGTAAGAGGTAATTTGTCTTAGAAAAATGTTTAAGCATTTTTGAGCTTGATGGGGTATCTTGTCTTATAATTACTTTGAATGAGACTGATTTATGGTCTGATCTTACCAGGTAGGACATCACATGGGGGGGGGGGTGCAATGCTCTCCCATGTTAGTCAGTACTATGTTCAGAACATTTGAGCCTCTTGTGGGTGTGCTGACTAGCTGTTCCAGAGCATTTGCAATGACAAATTTCAAGAACCTCTGAGCCAGCATATTTGTGGTCGGGTACATTTCCCTGTTGATGGTAGTATAACTAAAATCACCCATGACTAAGGTGTTGGGCTGTATATCAAATGACTCCAGTAGGCGGCAATGCATTGCATCTCCTGTGGGAGTGGTTACTGCCTTGAAACTGTAGTTTTATTGGCCATTTTGGGTCAATTCCTAACTCCTTGATCTCCCTCTCTTAAAACCCTCTTTTGTGCGTTTTTGCGCATAGTGCAACATTGGGCAGCGCCGCCTAATTGGGTTTAAACTATTCCTGGCTCCACAGAGTCTGCTCTTCACTTTTTCCCTTAGAACTGCTCTATCTCTCAAATTAAACACCATATTCTCATTCTAAGGCCCCTCACTGGTCCAAATAAGTAATTTTACAAGTTAGCACTAATAAACCATAAGCACTACTTACTCTTATACTCTCTACGATTAGCTTGTCCCCGAATGGTCCGTTTTAATTCAGTTCCCTATATTACTCTAGCATATCCAAAGGTCAGTCAATGGTTTCCTCTCCAGTCCAGCTGGTGAATCTGGTAATTTTGAGGCAATGTTACAACTGTCTCATGTACACGGACAACCCTCTCCTCCTCCAAACAGATTCAAATATATGTGAGAGATGCAACCATATAGCCAAACTGGAGGCTGAGCTCTCTCATCTCAAAACTGGTGTAACCAGTCAGGAGGAGAAGGTAACCTCACACAACACAATTCCAGTATCACATAGTCCCACCACAACAGCGAACCAAACACATAAAAACACAAAAACATACTCAGAGGCTCTAAATAAAAATCTACCTAAGCAAGAGAGACCTCCAAAGCAGACATCCAAGCAAACACTACCCCAAAACAAAACACGTACAACACATAGCACACAAAGTCAGTGTGCCAAGCAGTCACAGCCCTTAAGGCTGAATAACACACCTGATACTCTTGTAATAGGTGACTCTATTGTCAGACACACTGACGTCCCGCTCACCAGGCTGAATAAAGAGAAGGCCACAGTGAGCTGCCTGTCGGGCGCTAGGATCTGCCACATAACGCAAGCAATCAGGTCACTCCAAAGCAAATACAAATATGACTCAGTCATTGTACATGCTGGCGTGAATGACCTGAGACGTACCTCCCTCGACTACATGAAAAGAGACAAAGAGGAGCTCTCTGATCATGTAGCCCAGGCTGGTATGACCCTGACCTTGAGCAGCATCTTACCCTCACCTAGAATGATGCCACAGTATAAAGACAAAATGATCGATTTTAACAATTGGCTAAAATTTTGGTGTCATTCAAAGGGGATCCAGTGTCTGTCGGCCTGGGATGACATGCTCGACAAGCCACGTTGCTTCGCTAGGGACAGCTTGCACCTGTCACCCCTGGGCGTTCGGATATTGGCAAAGGCTCTTGCCACCCCCATAGTGCCTTTTTTAGGCAAGGCTCAAAATTCAAACCCACCTCCATAGAAAGCACAAGGAACAGGAAACTAAGGGTAATGCTGCTAAATGCCAGAAGTCTTAACCTCAAGATGCATGCACTCGAAGCCCTCCTCAGTATGGAGAACATCGATATCTGTGCAGTGACAGAAACCTGGTTCAAGTCTCCAGAGAGCACCCCAGCACTACCAGGTTATACCTCATATCATGCTTTTCGGCCCCAAAACATGGACCGAACCACAAAAGGAGGGGGAGTTTCCATATTTATCAAGGATATCCACACCTCCAGGTTAGTGGCATTGCATGAAGTATTGGAGACCATCCATGTGCAACTAACACTGGGCAAGACTACTTTTCAGTTTATAGCATCCTACAGACCACCCTCAAAGTCAGAAATCCCACTCGGCTTTCCTGAAAACATTGGAGAACATGAAGATCTCTCCGAACACCATTATATTGGGCGACTTCAACTACCCAAACATAGACTGGGAGCATTACTCAAGCCCCAGCACCTTAGCCCAAAGGTTCCTGGAATTTATAAACTCAAATGCTATGGAACAACTAGTCACCACTCCCACAAGAGGGAAAAACATACTAGACCTGATCATTACCAACATGGGGACTCTATGCTCCATTCCAGAAGTATATCCCTCATTGGTAAGATCAGACCATAAATTAATGTCACTGGATATCAACATTCCGACCCCACCCCCAGCCCAGAAAACCACAGTGAAAAACTTCTCAAAAGCGAACTTCACACTTCTCAAAACCGAAGTGGAATCCTTCAAGGCCCCAGGGCCAGTGGAAACTACGGCCCAAACTGCAGAATCCTATATAAATGCATTCTACGGACATCTCCAGGAATGCATGGATCATGCTATCCCAAACAAAATCAAGACCCAATCATCCAAAGGCAGGCGTCCAGTCTGGTGGACCCCAGTCATAAATAAAATGTACAACAGAAGGAGGAAGCTACTACATGATACAGCAAAATCCATAAAAGGGAAGGCATCTCTGATCAGTACTAGCGAAAAATTAAGATCCATCAAAATCCTCCAAGGCCAGCTTCAAGAGAAAAATTGCACAGGACACTAAAGACAATCATAAGGCTTTTTTCAGTTATGTTAGGAACCTTGGATGCAGCTCCCAGACTTGTTCTGAGTTGATTCTAAGCGATAAAAAATACACTGAACCCACAGACATCGCCAATATCTTGGCAGACAGGTTCAGTGCAAACTTCTCCACCCCCACCCCCCAAAAGAGCAAGTATCTATCCCGGCAGAGTGCAGCCTCCCAAACATCTCTGATGCTCAGGTGAAGGCCGCCCTCTCCAAAGCAAAAAACACTGCTTCCATGGGACCAGATGGCGTCCTGGGTTGCATCCTACATGAACTCCAAGAAGAACTAATCCCTCAAGTAAAGCTGCTGTACAATCTCAGCCTCACTACAGGATATGTGCCCAAAGAATGGCGTACAGCAACAGTGGTCCCACTCCACAAAGGTGGTGCCTCTGCGGACCCTGGAAACTATCGCCCCATAACCCTGACTAGCCTAGTCTGCAAGGCTATGGAGAGGATCATCATGGAACTCATAAACAAAGACATTGGGGACCTACAGACACTAGATCCTACCCAATCTGGCTTCGTCAAGGGCAGATCCTGCCTTGTGAACCTGGTCAACTTCTTTGAAACAGTCACCAAGGCCATAGATGAAGGGAAGGTAGTCCACACAGCCTATCTGGACCTCGCAAAGGCATTTGACAGAATACCCCACTCGGGCATCATAGATAAGCTACCCAGCCTAAATATAAACCCCTATGTCACAAGATGGGTCGCAAACTGGCTCAAAGACAGAACCCAAATAGTCAGAGTTGCTGGAGCCACGTCAGACTCAAAACCGGTCACAAGTGGCGTCCCACAAGGTTCTGTCCTGGGACCTCTCTTGTTCGGTATTTACTTTTCTGAGGTACAGGCCAACGTGGGAGGACTATGGCTCACCAAGTTTGCAGATGACTGCAAACTGGGGCACCATAATCGACTCTCCAGCTGACACAAACATCCTTCAAAAAGGTCTCGCAGAGACGGATAACTGGTGCCAGAGCCATGGTCTAAAGCTAAATGCCAAAAAGTGCATAGTCATACCCTTTGGCAAAAACAATGTGCCCACAAATTACCACATAGGTGGTAACCCATTAAGTACAGAGAAAGTAATTAGGGATCTGGGGACCCAAGGTGATAGCAATCTCTCCTTTGACAACCACATTGCCAAAGTGGTTAGAAAGGCCTACTACATAGCCCACCTCATCATGAAAGGATTCACATCTAGATCAAGAGAGGTAATCGTGCCCCTTTATTCATCCCTCATCAGGCCCAATATAGAATACAATGCCCCCTTTGGGATGTACCTTACCCGACACCTGCAGCAATTAGAAAGACCCCAAAAGTACCTCACCAGGAGGATCAAGGGACTCAAACAGATGCCATATGCTGCTCGGTTAAAAAAACTCCAGCTCTACTCAGTTGCATACCGCCTACTTCGAGGCGATCTATGCCTGACATAGAAAGGTATGTCCAACCCAGAATTAATGGACATGATCCACCTCAGTAAATCTAAATCCCTTAGAGCAACACACTCGAGGGACTTGAACCTCAGCACAGAAATAAATAGAACATGCTGGTGGGACAGATTCATAACCCTTCCCTTCACTCTGGAATAGAATTCCAATTCATGGTAGGCAGAGCACCTTACTGACTCTCTTCAAGAAGAATCTTGATGAGTGGATGGGGGATCGTAGGTTTGTCCCAGGGATTACTTCCGTGTCACTATTAGACAGAGGCAGAGTAAATAAGAAGTTATGTACCTACCATAACGTTCCATGTTAGTTGTCTTCTCTCGCCTTCTTTCTTGCTTGATGGGTTCGGAGCCGATCCCTCGGCTCCGACTCGGCACTTGCTTTAGCTCGAGAACTCCTTTTACCAGCTCGAGGCAGCCCCATATCCCATGATGCAAGGCAGGAAGTACCCAGATCTCGTTTGTTGACAAAAGGGCAATAACACCAAGCATAAACAATACTTCCCAAAGGAAGAAGAAACTTACAGATGGAAAAAGGACCAGGTCTAATGGTCTTTAGCATTATAGTTTCTTATACAAGGTCTGTCCAGGCCAGGGGAAGGAGGGAGGGTCAAGAAAGAAGGCGAGAACAACTAACATGGAGCGTTATGGTAGGTACATAACTTTAATGTTAAGTTGTCAATCTCGCCTTCATTCTTGCTTGATGGGACCGCGTCCCTAGCACCTCTATCCTGGGTGGCTCAATGGAACAAACTCTTGAGGACTGTAGAGCCAAAACTGGCTCTGTCCCTGGAGGCCAAGTCCAATTTGTAATGGGAAACAAAAGTGTGAGGAGTGGCCCAAGTGGCGCTGCACAAATAGTGTCTAAAGGTAGTCTAGCTTGAAAGGCTGTAGAAGTAGCTAAACTCCTAGTTGAATGTGCTTTAGGTTTTGAGCACAGCTGTTTTCCCCTGATCGTATAAATTTCAGTGATGACCGAAGAAAGCCATCTGGACAAAGTCACTTTAGAAACAGGAAGGCCTTTTTATTATCCGCATAGGAAACAAAAAGTTGATCAGATTTCCTAAATTTTTGTTCTGTCCAAATAATATCTAAGCTGACGGTGGACATCAAGATAATGTAGCTTTGTTCAGCTCTATCTGAATAGTTAGGAAAAAATACAGGAGATCAATGGATTGATTCAGATTGTTTTTGAAGCGACCTTAGGTAAAAATGATGGATTAGTTCTCAAAGATACTCTGTCTTTGTGAAAATCAAATAGGGTCGAACAGAAAGAGCATGAAGTTCAGACACCCTCCTGGCAGATGTAATAGCCACTAGGAATAAAGTTTTCCAAGAAAGATATTTCAGGGAACAAGAAACAGCTGGCTCAAAGGGGGAAGAATCAAGGATGTCAGCACTAAATTTAAATCCCACTGAGGAGGAGGATTCCTGATTGGAGGCTTTAGTAGGAAAATCCCTTTCAAAAAGGCCCTGCAGAGTCTATGGGACATAATATTATGATCTGCTATCCCGACATGAAAATTAGAAATAGCAGCCAACTGAACTCTGACTGTGGAAGAAGAGGAGCCTGCATGGAAAATCTCTGCTAAGAAGTCCAGAACTGCCTGAACAGGGGCAGTAAAAGGGTCAATATTTTGGGCCTTAGCCCAATAAGAGAAACGTTTCCATTTGCTTGTAAATCCTCCTGGTAGAGGATTTTAGTGAAGTTACTATAATATCTCTAACTGGGTTAGAGATCAAAGGAAGCCTGGCTAAGGAAGGAAGTGGAGCAACCATGCTGTGAGGTTGAGAGAAGGGATTGACCGGTGCAGCTGACCGGATTGGTGAATCAGTAGATCTGGCACTGGGTCCAGATGCCACGGCTGCACCAAAAGGTGACGATGGAGGAACGGGAACCAAACTTGTCGAGGCCAGTAAGGGGCAATGAGAATCAATTTGGCTCTCAAAGCGGTAGCTTTCTGGATCACCTGAGGGATCAGAGGAAATGGAGGGAAGGCATAAAGAAGTCCCTGGGGCCAATCCTGGGTCAGAGCGTCTCTGGGGATGGCCTGATAGAGGGAAGAGGCTGAAGAAGTCTGGACATTTGCTGTTTTGGGGAGTAGCAAAAGATCGCAACATGGACGACCCCATTCCAGAAAAATCTCTTCCGCTATGGATTGCTTGAGAGACCACTGTGAGGCATGAGAATAGCTCTGCTCAATCTGTCCGCTATAATGTTGGTTTTCCCAGGGATATGCGTTGCTACCAGAAACCGATGAGAGGAGATCGCCCATTGCCATAGTCTGAGCTTCTCGACACAAGGGGTAGGACTTGGTTCCGCCTGTTTGTTGATATACCAAACTACAGACATGTTGTCTGTGTGGACTGCAATTGTCCCCACGGGAAGAAAGTCGTTGAGGGCTTGCAACGTTAAAAGCACTGCTCTCATCTCCAGGACATTTATGTGCAGATGGTACTCGACGGTTGCCACGCCCCATGAACCATCCTGCCCTGATAATGACCCCCACCCGATCAGGGAGGCATCCGTGGTGACAGTGGCTATCGGGGACGGCGGTACAAAGCACCTGCCTTGGTGAACCTGAGACGATGTGATCCACCAAGCAAGATGTTCTTTGCATGTTTGTGTCACCAGAATCTGGTGACGCATTGGGAGTTGCTGGTATGACCACTGTGTGAACAGCATCCACTGAAGGAGGCGCATGTAGAATCGAGCCAGGGAAGAAGAGTGATGGCCGCAGCCATAAGACCTAATACCTTTAGAACCATTCTGGCCTGTACCTTTTGCTGGCCAGAATGATCCTGACATGAGTCTGAATGTCTGAAACTCTTTGTTCTGTAAGGGTAGCTGACATCGAACAGTGTTTAAGTTTGCGCCTATGAAGGTAATAGACTGGCAGGGCGATAAGGATGACTTTTCGTAGTTGACTGAGATGCCCAAATGAGAACAAAGGTCTATTGTGTAATCCCTGGCTTGTATAAGCTGATGCCTGGTGGTGGCTGACAGGAGCCAGTCGTCGAGAAACACCTGGAATCCTTGACGTCTCAGGTGAGCCGTGACCACTGCCATGCATTTGGTGAACACTCTGGGGCTGTAGTGAGACCAAAGGGCAGGGCTCTGAACTGGAAATGACTGGACCCCAGCCGAAAGCGGAGAAATCTCCTGGAGCGTCTGTGAATTTTGATGTGATAGTACGCATCCTGAAGATCTATTGAGCACATCCAGTTGTCCTTCTGTAAGAAGGGCAGAATTGACTGAAGAGTGACCATTCGGAATCTTGTCTTCCTGACAGACTTGTTGAGTCTGCTGAGATCCAATATTGGTCTCCAGTCTCCGCCTTTTGGGGACCAAAAGAACCTTGAGTAGATTCCGGGCTCTGAATGGTGTATTGTGACTGGCTGAATGGCTCTTTTTGCAGTAGTTTTGCGATCTCTAACTCTGCAATGTCCCTTAGACCGGGTGGTACATCTGGAAGGAACTTGAGGGAAGGGACTTTCCTCGAAAGGAATTATGTAACCCTTGGATATGATCGACTGTACCCATCTGTCTTGAGTGAGGGAATGCCAGGCTTCTGGGTACAGTGATAATCTTCCCGACTGCCTCCAAGGAGGGACAGCCGGGCAACACCTCAGGGATGCTGAAAAGGCTTTTCAGGAAGAGACTCCCTGTTGCCCTGGTTCTTCGGACCCCTCTGCCTCTAGAGCGCGCCTGTTGTTGTTACCCCTCTGCCTCTAGGGTAAACTGACCACGTGAATCCGTGACTCCTTGGGATTTACGGAACCATTATCTTCCCACCCTTCTGTCCTTTGGGATAAGGCCTAGAAGGGGTGGAAAACGGACTCAAACAGCAGAAAGAGTCTTGCCGTCCTGCTCACACCTGGTCAAGGTTTCCTTCACCTGAGGGCCAAACAAAGCTGACCCATCAAAGGGAGAATTTGTGAAGGACGCCTTAAAGGGATCCGCAAAAATCACATAGCCGCATCCAGGCTTGGCGCCTAAGAGCCACACCTGTGCTCATGACTCTACTCGCTCCATCAGCAGCATAAGATATTAGCCGCATGGAGGAGTTAGCAATGGAATTGAGGGTTCCTAGCTGCGAAGCAATCTTTTCTTGGGCCCCTGCAGCTGTAGGATCCTGAACTACTTCTCCCAGCTCCTTCAGGATATCTCTCTGGAGTCTGGTGAAGTGACAAAGATAATTCAGCGAACGCATAGCAAAGGTCGCTGAGGAAAACATCCGCTTGCCGTACCTATCCATGGTCCTAGAGTCCTTATTAGGAGGATGGACGGGCACGGAAGGATCTGCAAGTTCCTTTTGGTGGCCGCAGCTACCACCATGGCATCAGCGGGACACCCTTTGTAAGGAATTGTTTGTCACTAGGGGCAGTTATAAATTTAGAAGGCCTCCTAGGGACTGGCTCTACAGAGTCAGGAGCTGTCCACGCCTTCGTGCTATAACCTGCATAAGGGGTCGAAGGCGGAGACACCCAGGAGGTGGAGGCCGAGGTCCAAACGCCTCTAGGTATACTGACTCATCCTCAGAGGGATTGTTGGAAGGCCAGTTAGACCTCTGTTACAGAAGTTCTAGGATGTCTGAGAAGGAGACATCCTCAGAGGGGATCTAGGGGATCCCTCTGACTCATCAAAGTCAGTATCCAAGTGACAGACTCAGGGAGTCTACATGCTTCCTCTTACAAGTCCTCTTCCTAGGAGGATCTCCAAACATCAGGAGAATCCTCGAAGAGGGGAAATTCCCAATGGGGAAACCTGAGGCGGAGGATCTCTGGGTCCTGTAGCAAGAGAAGTGGCAGAGATGTCAACAGGTACAATAGAGGGAGGAGCTACCCGAGGGGACTGCTGACTGACAGCGGTGGCCAGTGCAGTCTTCATCAGCTCGAATGCTCCCATCCCAGGCAGGTCCGAGACCCCGCTCCAAGAGCTAGGAACTCCAGGGGCCACCGAAGGGAAGTCTCCGAGGCAGATGTCGGAGCCGAGCTCACCAAGGCCGAGGCTCCAAGGGAAGAGCGGGTTCGGACAAGGGTCCGATGCCACTCACCCCCTCGGAGGAGACCATGGAAGCCCGACCACCGAATCCCTCTAAAGAAGAGGAGATAAGAGTAGGGGCTGAAGGAACAGAAGGGGGTATCCGTCCTCCAGCCGTAGCAGTAACCCTGCCCGAAGACTCCAACTCCAAACTCTGGGGTAGAGTTGAAGGAGGAACTGTAACGGGGTGTGGACCAACAGTCGTCTGCTGAGACGGACTGTGTAGCATTTGGGCCAGTACCTGTGACTTGAGCAATCTACTGACCACTCTCTCTAGGTCATGGTCTGACAACCTGGACGACCTTGAAGATCGGCTCCGATGGCTCCGCTCCGATAGAAGAGGGGAGGCCGAAAGTATCGGCTCCAAGGAAGGAGACCTCGACCTCTTCCTGGAATGGGTCATCGGAGCCGATATTATTGATCCTGTCGGCACCGATTTCTCGGAGCCGGCAGAACGCTCGATGTATCGGCTCCAGCCGGAGCCGATACAGCCACCAGAGTAACGATTGGAGCCGGGCGGTCGACACCTATGCCTGTGCCACATGGGTGGCCGAGCCGACCGGAGCCGACACGATGCCGATGCTGTGCCGTGGGTGTCGGAGCCGGTCGAACCGACCCCACAGTGGTCAGCAGATTCGGCACCGATAGCCATCGCCAAGGCTTAGTAGATCCAGAATCGGCTCCAGCCGAGCCGATCTCGATTCTATCTGAGTCGGAGCCGAGGCCACAGGCTTAGAACCAGAAGCCTGGGTCTTGGCAGATTTTGTTGTTGATTTTGTGGGGCCGACTTGGCCGGAGAGCCCTCCGGCTTAAGAAGACCCCTCAGAATCAACTTATTCCTTCTCTCCTGCAGGACTCTCTGGCTGAAGGAGTGACAAATAGCACAGGAGTCCTGCAGGTGAAGAGGGCCTAAACAGTACAGGCAAGAAGTGTGACCGTCTGTCAGAGACATCTTCTGACAGCACGAGTCACACTTCTTAAAACCTGAAACCCTCTCTCTTTAGACATGGTGCCCAAAACACACACACACCAGTCCAATTAAATTAAATTAATCCCAAAAGGGGATATAGTAAATTAAACCAACACACACACCCTAACAGGGGGGGGATGGGAAAGGGAAATTAACTGACTAAAAAAATTTAAAAGAGACAGGGATTTCTGTCAGAAAAATTAAGTTTAAAGTTAAACTATCAAATATAAAAAGTTTTTAAGTAAAAAGGGGCTTAAATGTCACAAAAGTGAATTACTTACCAGGAGCTGGTAAAGAGAAGACCTCCCAAGCGAAGCGGCAAACGAGATCTGGGTACTTCCTGCCTTGCATCATGGGATATGGGGCTGCCTCGAGCTGGTAAAAGGAGTTCTCGAGCTAAAGCAAGTGCCGAGTCGGAGCCGAGGGATCGGCTCCGAACCCATCAAGCAAGAATAAAGGCGAGATTGACAACTTAACATTACTAAGTTCCAGGCTCTTTTACTGCAGACTTTAAAACATATTTGTATACATATTACACAATCATAATTAAAAACATAAATGGAAATAAAAATATATATAAAAATATATATTTGAACCTAGCTAAAAACATATGATTTGTAATATCTAATAAATAAATACAATACTCTAATATACAAACAAGCCTCCAGCTTGAATAACATCAGGAAGAGAAGCTTGTGTGAATACTAATGACAATAAGTCCTGTAAATAAAACTAGTTCCTAGTATGGGTTGCAAAGCCAAAGTACTATGACCATAGTGGACAGGACAGGTCTAAACCAGGCAAATGTTACTGTACACAAAAAGTGATGTAAATATAACTCTCTAAAATAAAATAAACATCTACTGAGTTATATCTATTTCAATTTCCTGGCTATTAGATGAGGTTTGATGGACACTTGTTCATTCAAACCTCTACCCCTGTGTGCAGCTAGCCTCAAAATCCAATCAAGCTCAGCTTGCTCCATCCTATTTACTATATTACCCAGCCGTGGATTTTCAGGCTCAACATAGAGTACCTGAAATAAAAACTGATGTTCATGACCTTGTTTTAAAAGATGTTTAGCCACAGCACTATATTCTTCCTTACTCCTGTAACAATAATAATGGTCTCTGATTCTCTCACGTAGGGTTCTGTTGGTTTTACCAACATAGAAACAAAAACAGATAACACAATGGGCCACATAGACTATATTTCTCACACCACAGTCACTGTTACATATGATGGTCCAAAGATGTCCTGTGTCTGGGTGCCTGAAGTAATGTGACTCATCTACATGAATACATTGTGGGCAATTATTACATTTCCTAGTTGCTTCAAACCCCAGATTAGATGGAACCTTGGGAGTAACTACATTAGCATGACACAATAGTTGTTTCAAGTTTTTCATGTTTTTATATATAAATTTTGGTCCATCCCCTACAATATTCCGTATTTTATCATCTGCTGTTAATATATTCCAATTATCATGGAATGCTTGCTGAATAACATGTCTATTGGAGCTAAATGGTAATATAATGGATGGTGCCATTGATGATGTATCTGTTTCCATGCTCAAACTGTTACTCATGTTCTCTTTCTGTGAAAAGTAAGGTTTCGCTCGTGTAGTTCTTAAGGTATCCATGTTCATACAAGCCTTCTCTATTTCTCCCTTGCTATACCCTTTGAAGAAAACCTTCCTGAAGCAGGGAGAGTTCACGCTTATAATCAGATTCAAGACAACAAAGTCTCGAGGTCCTCATAGCCTGTCCCTTCACTATATTAGGGAAATTTTTGGATTGTGCATGCTTGTACGATACAAATATGCCGGTCTATAACATTCCTTACGATGAATTTGAGTGGAAAATTTGTGGGCATTTTTTGATACTGTTACATCTAAAAAATGTATTAAATTCTCAGAAAATTCCATGGTAAATTTGAGAAAGGATCCTGAGGTGTTAAGAGTACTGAAAAAAAACATTTAAGGAATCAATGTCCCCTCTCCATAGAAAAAACAAATCAGCCACGAATCTTCTGTAAAACACAATGTGTTCATCGATTATAATGTTGGCTCTTTCAAATGAAACCATTACCAAGTTGGCGTAGCTATTAGCACAACTAGTGCCCATAGCCACGCCTTGTGTTTGTCTATAGCAGATTTCATTGAACAGAAACACGTTATTCTCTAATACAATTTCTAATAAAAGGCACAACAAATCAACAGTATTGATATTTGAATTCTCTAATTTTAACAGCAGTTCCCGAACAAGAAGTATACCTTCAACATTAGGAATGCATGTGAACAGGGACTGAACATCCATGGTTACAAGTACTATATCATCCAAGTTGTTTAAATCCTCTGCAAATAGATACAAATCACGCAAAAAATGTTCAGTATCTCGAAGTACATAGGTGAAGAGATTCAAAATATTTTTTAACTCGATATCCAAAAATATAGATATCGGCTCAGTTAGCCATCCTGACCCTGAAACAATAGGCCTCAGTTCAGGTTGTGTCAGATTTTTATGCACTTTGGGCAAGCCTGTAATGGTAGGAATTAAAGGAAATTCTACTAAAAAGTACTTGTACAGTTCTTCTGTAATTAGTCCCATGCATTTGCATTCATCCAATGTGGAGAATATACATTGCTGTAGTGAATAGATCTGTTCCTTGTTGATTTTTTGGTATGAAGAATTATCTAACATTTTTGACATTTTATTGACATAGTAATCTGCATCAAGTACCACTACTGGTCCGCCCTTATCTGCGGGCCTAATTACAATGTCAGCATTCAAACTCAATTCATGCAAAGCAGTTCTTTCAATTTTAGTAAGATTATTTGCCTGAAACCTATTAGAAAAGGTCATGTTCTTATATATAGACTGTTCAACTGCCTTAACAAATATTTCAACACTAGGAGGTAAGCGGGGAATGATGGAGCTTTTACAACGAAACCCTTTGTGAGATTTATCAGAGTCAGAATTATAGAGCAGTTTGAACGCTACATTACGGCGTGTATGTCGCAAAGAAATAAGTGCCTACGTCCATACTGGACGTTGGCACAAAAGTCATACCTTTACTTAGTACTTTCTCCTCAGCTGGAGATAAAGCGTGCTTAGAAATGTTGAGCACTAAGGATCTTGGACCCAAAATTTCCGTAGAGTTTGTTGCTGAGGTTGCGTAAATGTGTCCCTCCTCTTGGCCCCCTTCGAGTAATCCAGCTCTATGGATCTTTTCCGTCCTGTACGAATGGGGAGAAGAGCATCCAAAAAATGTGGTACTTGATCCTCTTTCCCCATCTGTATCTTGCGCCGAACCACACTAGATAGCGGGGTTGCGTTGTTTTTAGAACTTACGTTCAATGCCTGCACATTAATGATTTCACTCGGTGTAGTGTAGACTGAATTAATGTGCTCCGGTGATACTACTTCTGTTTGTTCTCCATTGCTGTTGGTTACTTCAGAGCCCAATAAAACTGGAGCAGTCTCTTCAGGTCCCGCATCATCATTGCACGGGATGTTCGATGGTAGTTGATTGGTGTTAGAGGCACATCCCTCCTTCAAGCTGACGTCATCACGTTTGGAATCGCCTTGCATGACCTCCTTCGGATTACTCTCCAATCTTTTTAAAGTGGTAGTGCTCTCATTTCGTAGATTGGAAGAAATGATCAGCGACCTACCATCTAGTCCTGAAGATGCTGGACGGGTTTTCTGGATGGAAAATGCATGTATATCGGATATCTGTCCATTCCTAACATAATTGGTGACCCTTGAGCGTTGTGAAATATCAGTAGTCAACCTGGAGCGTTGTGGAACATCATTCCTAGTACCTTCAGTACGTCTTGGCCAAACAAACACTTCTTGTCTTGAAAAATCACCAATGTCCCGATACAACTTTTTCTTTTTTTGTTCTATTAAGTTGTTCTCATACCTAGTGAGTCTGTCTATTAGTTCTTGCATAAATAAATCGGTTTGTTCAAATCCACATAACTCAATCAATTTTTGTTGAGAAGTGAAAATATTACTCGATAGTTCACGTTCTATTGGCTGAAAAAATTCAATGAGAAGCTTGATGTATGAAAAACTAGCCTCTAAATTGATCTTTTGCCATTCAAGTAGTAAAGAAGGGTACGTATTTCCATAGGTAGGCATTGTCATGATTCTTAAACCCCTAGGAACAACTTTTTTATTGATACAGGCTTCCATATGAAAGCGTTGTGCTTGTAACTGCTTAAAGCGGTAAAAGTCATTTTCAATTTCTTTTTTAAGAAGTTTAACTGCTTGTATACTAACTGTTGGTGATGCATTATCAGTCACAGCATGAGAGATGTCTAAATTCATGTCTAAATTCATAAGCGGATTAACGCTACCATTAAGAAAGTTATTTAGCCTTCCGAATTGAAGACATTCAGGAGCTCCTGCTCCTCCCATACTTAGACAATTGTTGCATTCAACAAAGCAAATAAAACCACAAGTTCTTTAATAAGGTGAGCGCTTTCTCTTCCTGATGTTATTCAAGCTGGAGGCTTGTTTGTATATTAGAGTATTGTATTTATTGATTAGATATTACTCCTGAATGTCTTCAATTCAATTCTTTCATATGGAAGCCTGTATCAATAAAAAAGTTGTTCCTAGGGGTTTAAGAATCATGACAATGCCTACCTATGGAAATACGTACCCTTCTTTACTACTTGAATGGCAAAAGATCAATTTAGAGGCTAGTTTTTCATACATCAAGCTTCTCATTGAATTTTTTCAGCCAATAGAACGTGAACTATCGAGTAATATTTTCACTTCTCAACAAAAATTGATTGAGTTATGTGGATTTGAACAAACCGATTTATTTATGCAAGAACTAATAGACAGACTCACTAGGTATGAGAACAACTTAATAGAACAAAAAAAGAAAAAGTTGTATCGGGACATTGGTGATTTTTCAAGACAAGAAGTGTTTGTTTGGCCAAGACGTACTGAAGGTACTAGGAATGATGTTCCACAATGCTCCAGGGTGACTACTGATATTTCACAATGCTCAAGGGTCACCAATTATGTTAGGAATGGACAGATATCCGATATACATGCATTTTCCATCCAGAAAACCCGTCCAGCATCTTCAGGACTAGATGGTAGGTCGCTGATCATTTCTTCCAATCTACGAAATGAGAGCACTACCACTTTAAACAGATTGGAGAGTAATCCGAAGGAGGTCCTGCAAGGCGATTCCAAATGTGATGACGTCAGCTTGAAGGAGGGATGTGCCTCTAACACCAATCAACTACCATCGAACATCCCGTGCAATGACGATGCGGGACCTGAAGAGACTACTCCAGTTTTGTTGGGCTCTGAAGTAACCAACAGCAATGGAGAACAAACAGAAGTAGTATCACCGGAGCACATTAATTCAGTCTACACTACACCGAGTGAAATCATTAATGTGCAGGCATTGAACGTAAGTTCTAAAAACAACGCAACCCCGCTATCTAGTGTGGTTCGGCGCAAGATACAGATGGGGAAAGAGGATCAAGTACCACATTTTTTGGATGCTCCTCTCCCCATTCGTACAGGACGGAAAAGATCCATAGAGCTGGATTACTCGAAGGGGGCCAAGAGGAGGGACACATTTACGCAACCTCAGCAACAAACTCTACGGAAATTTTGGGTCCAAGATCCTTAGTGCTCAACATTTCTAAGCACGCTTTATCTCCAGCTGAGGAGAAAGTACTAAGTAAAGGTATGACTTTTGTGCCAACGTCCAGTATGGACGTAAGCCAGGCACTTATTTCTTTGCGCACATACACGCGTAATGTAGCGGTTAAACTGCTCTATAATTCTGACTCTGATAAATCCCATAAAGGGTTTCGTTGCAAATGCTCCTTCATTCCCCGTTTACCTCCCAGTGTTGAAATATTTGTTAAGGCAGTTGAACAGTCTATATATAAGAACATGACCTTTTCTAATAGGTTTCAGGCAAATAATCTTACTAAAATTGAAAGAACTGCTTTGCATGAATTGAGTTTGAATGCTGACATTGTAATTAGGCCTGCAGATAAGGGCGGACCAGTAGTGGTACTTGATGCAGATTACTATGTCAATAAAATGTCAAAAATGTTAGATAATTCTTCATACCAAAAAATCAACAAGGAACAGATCTATTCACTACAGCAATGTATATTCTCCACATTGGATGAATGCAAATGCATGGGACTAATTACAGAAGAACTGTACAAGTACTTTTTAGTAGAATTTCCTTTAATTCCTACCATTACAGGCTTGCCCAAAGTGCATAAAAATCTGACACAACCTGAACTGAGGCCTATTGTCTCAGGGTCAGGATGGCTAACTGAGCCGATATCTATATTTTTGGATAGCGAGTTAAAAAATATTTTGAATCTCTTCACCTATGTACTTCGAGATACTGAACATTTTTTGCGTGATTTGTATCTATTTGCAGAGGATTTAAACAACTTGGATGATATAGTACTTGTAACCATGGATGTTCAGTCCCTGTTCACATGCATTCCTAATGTTGAAGGTATACTTCTTGTTCGGGAACTGCTGTTAAAATTAGAGAATTCAAATATCAATACTGTTGATTTGTTGTGCCTTTTATTAGAAATTGTATTAGAGAATAATGTGTTTCTGTTCAATGAAATCTGCTATAGACAAACACAAGGCGTGGCTATGGGCACTAGTTGTGCTAATAGCTACGCCAACTTGGTAATGGTTGCATTTGAAAGAGCCAACATTATAATTGATGAACACATTGTGTTTTACAGAAGATTCGTGGATGATTTGTTTTTTCTATGGAGAGGGGACATTGATTCCTTAAATGTTTTTTTCAGTACTCTTAACACCTCAGGATCCTTTCTCAAATTTACCATGGAATTTTCTGAGAATTTAATACATTTTTTAGATGTAACAGTATCAAAAAATGCCCACAAATTTTCCACTCAAATTCATCGTAAGGAATGTTATAGACCGGCATATTTGTATCGTACAAGCATGCACAATCCAAAAATTTTCCCTAATATAGTGAAGGGACAGGCTATGAGGACTTCGAGACTTTGTTGTCTTGAATCTGATTATAAGCGTGAACTCTCCCTGCTTCAGGAAGGTTTTCTTCAAAGGGGGTATAGCAAGGGAGAAATAGAGAAGGCTTGTATGAACATGGATACC
>NC_056728.1:982517058-982522058 GCF_019279795.1 Protopterus annectens | reverse complement strand
GTGAATACAAAAGAAAGGAATATTTACCATTAATTAAAGAACTGAAAAAAGAAATATTTGAAAGTTCTTTTGTTTCCTGCAAGACTTAAAGTTTTCTTTCCGGATGGCACCAAAACATGTAACACATTAGACTCTGCTGTGTCATATCTACTAAACAATATTATAGATCAATAGATGAAATGGATTGTAGTGGATTTTCACTTAGGTGTCAAGCAGAGAACTGGAAATTAGTGAACAAAATAAAAATGAAAAGACTAAAAGATAAATAGTTTCTTAATTGCTATTCCTTTTCTTTGTATTTACATTAACTGTCATTCATTCAAAACTACAAAAGTAGAAACAAAACAAACTGCTGAATACACTTGAATAATCCCAAAGTCGGAAAAAGCAGGACACAGTAGTTCACTCTGTCGATTTAATATTGAATGAAGGCACAGTATGCATAAAGCGCTTTTCGTCTTGCAGATACAAAGACCTCTTCAGATGTAACTAATTACATTTAAAAATGTTTTAAATACCAGCATTACCAGGTCATGTGGTTCCAGTCACCCAATAAGATTACCGGTAGGTGTAACTTTTAAAACAAAGTAGCAAGACACTTTACTTTAGTGTTTCTATTACTAAAGCACTTTTCACTGCAAATTTACTACATAGTACATGACAAATTAGTACCTGGTTCTGTATTACTTGTACTGACAACAAACATAACAAAAATATATATAAAAAAATCTATAAAAAATCGTAGTAAACCTACGACCCTGTATGTACACACATAAAATCGACTAATTTTTTATATGTATGTCTATTTACTCATTCCTTTGTATACACACAAAAATTACTGGTGGTCTGTAAACCTACTATTTAAAATAATCCTGTATGCAATACATGGTAAAAAACAAACATAATTTCCTAGTGCTTTTTAATCAGTTACTACACTCCTATTGTAAGTACTCATTTACCTTTCTAGAGCTTTGAGTTTAAGCACACTGACGATAGTACACATTTCATTTAATCCTGGGTGATTATATCCACTAACCTGTATTGAATACAGGTTTATTTTAAATAGTACATTTACAGACCACCAGTAATTGTTATGCATATACAAAGGATTGAGTAGATATACATAAATATAAAAAAATAGCAGATTTTATATGTGGACATACAGGGTCATAGGTTTACTATGATTTTTTATAGATTTTTTATATATTTTTTTGTTAGGTTTGTTGTCAGTACAAATAGTACAGTACCAGGTACTAATCTGTCATGTACTACGAGTAAATTTGTGGTGGAAAGTGCTTTAGTAGACAACAGAAGCACCACAAAGTAAAGTGAGAAAGGGTACATTGCATGTCGCTCTTGCAACCAGTGTATATATAATGAAATCTAATGTTTTTATACATCCAGATACTGGTGTTAAATATGAGTTTAATGAATACGCTGATTGTAAGTCAAGAAATGTGATTTATTTAGCATCCTGCATAAAATGTTATTGTTTCTATATAGGAAGACTAATAGAACCTTAAGAGAAAGGATACGAGAGCATTTGTATGCTATACATAGAGGAATGAAGGGAATGCCTAGCCAAGCATGTACTACAAAATGACACCACACATGCCTTTAGATTTTTAGTAATAGGACAGTTAACAGAGACTGAAAGACTTGGTAATATTGGCAATAAGACAGAAAAAGCTGAGGCAAAATGGATAATTAAGCTATCTGCGAATAAGGTCATGGTCTCAATGATAAATTTTCATTGAGACCATTCTTAATAGATAAACCTTTGAAACATTAAACAGTAGTAATATGTTTCACTATGTAATACATGTTTTAGTATGTTTTAACATTTTACTTCTACTATTCATTTATTAACATGAGACTTTTATGATATATTTATATAATTTTTATGGAAAGGAAATGATGTATTTTGTAACTTGCATGTGACTTGCTAATGTGTTTTCATTGGTGTTTTACTTATATATAAGTTGATTTAAATTTTATGGTTTGTTGAAGTCTGATGACGTTCCAAGCAACGTGAAAGCTCTTACTTATTCGAATAAAGGACTTGTCTTTTCATTCATCTGGTTTTGCTTCGTTTGTTGTGGAGTATCATCCTCTTTTGATTTTGGATTTGTGCTTTTTTTTGGGAGGTGATACCTTACCCTGACAGTGTTCTTTTCTTGCTGAACTTTGCTACTTTGTTCACTGAAGGGACATGACAGAAGAAACCAGCAATGTGTTACTTGAATCCAGATCTTTGGGTCTTACAGAAATCTTCACAGAAGGTATTAATCCACTTTTAAAACTGTCTTATGCTGAATTAGCAAAAGCAGCCTCTACACACAGAGATACTGATTGGCATAGATGTTTTACAAACAATGAGAAAGCTGGAGGACAACCTCAGTAAAATTAAGAATGCCCAGTGGCAAAAAGACATATGGAGGCATGCATTAATTTTAAAGTTGTCCCTAGAGGTCTTCGTTTGTTAAAAATGCCTACTTTTGGCTCTGCCTATCCTGAACTTTTGTCTAAGTGGCAGCAACTTAATTTAGATCTGAGCTATGCCTACATGAGACTACTTATTGAACAATATACTTTAATAGAGTTGGAACTTCAGCAAGAAGCTATAGCTTTAGAAGAAAACTGACTGCAGCCCTTACCAACACACAGAAAGAAGATTTTTCTTTCTGATATAGCAACTACAATGCAAGCATTAGATAATAAGTTATTATTGGCAAAAAAGAAGAAATTAGAAAGAGACTGTATGGATTTCTTGAGGGGGAACGTCTTCTCCTGGCCGAGAGAGTCCACCAGGACAACATATGCTGCGACACGCACTAACATTGAAATGCCTTTCTCTGAGCGTAACACTTTATCTGCTCCTACTCCTTCCATGCCTGCTTCCTCTTCTCAGGTAGAAGCAGCAGTCAGTGAACAATGCTCCAGTGTGAATACAGTGAACTCTGATGTTTTAAATACAACTACCATGTCAGCACCTGTAGTGAGAAGAAAAACTCCTATATCAGCTAGTGGAACTGTTTCAGCTGAATCTAATGACACTTCTTCGTTTTCCTCCCTTTTCGACCCAGGAGATGAGGCGCAATTGGAGTCCACAAACCACCAGGAAAAGGAAGATATCAGGAGGCCAGTTAGAACTTCAGAAAAAAACTTTCAAAACTGTAACCAGGACTTGATTATTAATCTTTCCAGTCACATGTTTATGGACAATGAAAGAAGATTTTTGAACAAAGGTTTGTCCTTCATTCCCTCTCAGGGGACTGATGTCACGTGATTTAATTGTTGACATAAAATGTTTTGTTAGAAATATTGCACTTGGTTTACAGTTTGGCAACAATGTTTCTAATACTGATGTTATGTCTTTTAAAAAAACTTCTACTTATATGCCTGCTATACATCCTTTATTGGAAAGTTTTGAAAGAGCTTGCAGTGATGATTTGTTGAAGTTTTTTGAATCTGACAATATAAAACTTGATTTTACAATATTACCAAGGAAGAGAAGTTAGCCTTCATGATTTAAAGATCAATACTAGTATAGTCATTCGGCTGCTGATAAAGGGGAGCTACAGTACTTTTAGATACCTGCTACTACCATGATACTATGTTAGAAATGCTCTCAGATACTACTACTTATAAGAGACCCAGGCATGTCAGATCTAGATAAATTAATAAAAACAGTACATGCAGATTTATATGACATGTTGATGTGTGGGATTATTGATGAAGAACTTTACAAATATTTTTTGATAGAAACCTGTGATACCAGTAATTAGAGGTTTACCTAAGGTACATAAGACCACATAATCCTCCACTTAGACCAATAGTGTCTGGCAGAGGCTGGTTAACTGAGACAATATCTATTTTTCTAGAAAAAAACTTGAGACCAGTCGTGGAATCTACTAGATCTATATTACATGATACGAAACAGTTCTTAGAAACACTAGCACCTTTCAATGAGAACAATATTCTAGAAACTACAGATTATATGGTAACACTAGATGTTGTCTCTCTTTTCACTTGCATACCCAATGATGTAGGGATAGATTTCTTAAGGTTATATTTGTTAAACAAAGGACTTAGTAACAATCAAGTTATTAAACTCACAATGTTGTTAGAAGTAGTTCTTTGTCACAATGTTTTACCTTTAATAATGAATACTTCCTTCAAATTAAAGGAGTAGCTATGGGCACATCTTGTGCAAACTCTTATGCTAACCTTGTGTTAGCATACTGGGAAGAAATACGATGTTTTAGAACATTTGGCTTACTCCACTTCTATAAGATATTATAAGCGTTTTGTTGATGATCTTTTAATTTGGGGAGGCACATTGGAGCTCCTGAAAAAGTTTGTTCTATATATTAATGGAACTACCCCATTTCTTAGGTTGACTGAAATGTATTCACAAAACACAATTGATTTTTAGATGTGACATTGAGGAAAAAAGACAATACTCTAGAAACAGAAGTATTTGGGAAGGTATGTAGGAAGAATGCTATTCTTCACAGAAGTAACATGCACCCCCATATACACAAAAACATTGTGAGTAATCAAGTGAAGCGTTTTCTAATATAACTAGTGATGATTTGGTTTTCTCTGATGCATTAAAACTATAGAAAGTGATTTTAGGCATAGAGGCTATTGCAATAGAGATATGCTCGTTCATTGGACACTTTTGAGCGTACACATCTTGGACGTCCTTTTATTAAAAAACAAGGCAGTATAGATGAGAGACCTATAGTGAGGAATAGTGATAAGAGGAGACTAGTGATACCCTTTACTAATAACAATACTTCTATTGTCAACATTATTAAGAGACATTGGAACATTTACAGTTAGATGATGGTATAAAAGGCTTGGTGGGTGAAAAACCATACTTTAGCTATAAGAATACTAAATCTTTAAAGCATTATGCTTTGTTATGAGAGAGTGCCTAAAAATAAAATCTCATCCTAGATAAAGTTTACATTTGCATGTCGCTCTCTTGC
>NC_056728.1:982297058-982512058 GCF_019279795.1 Protopterus annectens | reverse complement strand
ATGCAATTCAAGTTGAATATTTTACTGTGTAAGTTTTAAGAAATGGATAGACTGGCCTAAACTCTGGATTGATGTGTGTTGTTTGAGAAATAATTAATGGGAAATACTACTAAGTGAACAGACATACTAGGGAACAGTTTTAGTGGAACACCAGGCTGTGATATGGTTGATGTCTATTGTCTTGCAAAGTTGACTAATTAGTTGATGTTAGCCAACTTGGAAATGTGAGACTTTAACTCACTGAAGGAGGGGAGACAGGAGGAGTAATTTGGCCAGGAAGTGTAACTTGCAAAACTGCTCTTTGCAAAAAGTCTTTTTTACATATCAGTAATTTGTTGACACTTTTGCAAGCTTCTTTCAGTGGACGTGTAGTAGATCAGTAATAACATTTGTAAAACTCAGTGCAGATAGTCAATGATACCTGATGTGCAGACTTTCAAACTTGGCAGTTTTATTTTTTTCAGGTGTTCCATTCTAAGTGAATAGAAGTACGGTCTGACAACAAATGGTAAGGCTACATATTCTCACAATCTGTGCTCTCACAGTGCATTATGGGACAGATTTAGTTCTCCAAAGGAATCAGAACGTCTGCCCCCATAAGGGCAGATAAGGATACAAAAAAATGTAAATAAATAAGATTAGGATGGAGTTATTATTGTGATGCAGACGGCTTTGGGAGGTGCAGTAACTCATGGCAAGATATAAAAGTGTGTGTGTGTGTGTGTGTGTGTGTGCGTGTGCGTGCGTGCGTGTGCGTGTGTGTGTGTGTTTCATCATTTGCCCACAGTGGTCCTTTAAGGTAACCTAGCATTTTGAAAGAAATGGAAGCGTGGCCAAGATGCTGGCTAGTTAACAGCACTTTCCCTTAGCTCTTTATTTATTTATTTATTTATTTATTGCAGTTGGTTTACCAGGATAGTCCATTGGGCCAAAAAGAACCAGTTTTCAATGGAGTCCTGGGGAGAAAAGCTCCAAGACAAAATGTACATTCAACATTTGACAGTGACAATGTAGGTACAGAGAGATATTAATACTATGTAGGCAGTAATAAAAATACAACTTATCAAATACAGAATAGCAATAATAACAGTTAATACATTGAAAGAAACATGCTAGTAATAGAACAAATGTGAATATCAATACAGATTAGAGAACAAAACATAGTAACTAAATAAAAGTAGGGTGTAATACTGAAAGAAATTAGGTAGAGTTAGTTATGTATATATCTTATATATTCTTATATTCTCTTATATATCTAATATGGACTTCTGACAGAAATTTTTAAAAATTGGGACCAGTTGATTTATTAAACCCACAGATTTACATTTCTTAAAGTTTCTGGAAGACTATTTTGCAATTTTTTTTCTCTATTTGCTGAATCTTCTGTTAAAATATTCACAGAAAGGACACTGACAATTTCTCAGGTTGAGTTAGTCAAAAAGCAATGTACAGGACCAGTCAATGAGGAAGGAATTACAGGCTCTGCTTTCTTCTATAAATGATTTGTCTTTAACATTTGATAAAATGGACAATAAACTGAACTCTTTTAAAGGGGAGAGTACAAAAGAAATGGAACAGCTGAAAGAAATGATAATGCAACATAATACCCAGATTGCAGGTATGGAAGACTCTTTAAATGACCTAGAGGCAGAGTTAAAGAACAAGAACATCAATTGGAATTTCTTTTGAAACAAAACGCCTCCTTGCTCAGTAAAATTGATGACCTAGAAAATAGATCAAGAAGGAACAATCCTCACATATCTGGCTTGCCAGAGAAAAGAGAAGAGGACAACATGGTAAATTTCCTTACATCTTGGATACCTAATGTTCTAAAGCTACAGGAGTCCCTTTCTTATGGCACAGAAAATATCATAGGTCACTACAGGTAACTTAATCTTCTAAAAAGGCAAACTCCAATACCAGATCTATAATTGCACACTTTCTCTCCTCTCAAGACAAGGAACTGGTATTGATAACAGCTTGGGCAAATTCTCCAGTTAACTTTAATGGCAACATCATAAGATTTGATGACGACTAGTCATCTACAGTGAATACAAAAAGAAAGGAATATTTACCATTAATTAAAGAACTGAAAAAAGAAATATTTGAAAGTTCTTTTGTTTCCTGCAAGACTTAAAGTTTTCTTTCCGGATGGCACCAAAACATGTAACACATTAGACTCTGCTGTGTCATATCTACTAAACAATATTATAGATCAATAGATGAAATGGATTGTAGTGGATTTTCACTTAGGTGTCAAGCAGAGAACTGGAAATTAGTGAACAAAATAAAAATGAAAAGACTAAAAGATAAATAGTTTCTTAATTGCTATTCCTTTTCTTTGTATTTACATTAACTGTCATTCATTCAAAACTACAAAAGTAGAAACAAAACAAACTGCTGAATACACTTGAATAATCCCAAAGTCGGAAAAAGCAGGACACAGTAGTTCACTCTGTCGATTTAATATTGAATGAAGGCACAGTATGCATAAAGCGCTTTTCGTCTTGCAGATACAAAGACCTCTTCAGATGTAACTAATTACATTTAAAAATGTTTTAAATACCAGCATTACCAGGTCATGTGGTCCCAGTCACCCAATAAGATTACCGGTAGGTGTAACTTTTAAAACAAAGTAGCAAGACACTTTACTTTGTGGTGTTTCTGTTGTCTACTAAAGCACTTTTCACTACAAATTTACTACATAGTACATGACAAATTAGTACCTGGTTCTGTATTACTTGTACTGACAACAAACATAACAAAAATATATATAAAAAAATCTATAAAAAATCGTAGTAAACCTACGACCCTGTATGTACACACATAAAATCGACTAATTTTTTATATGTATGTCTATTTACTTATTCCTTTGTATACACACAAAAATTACTGGTGGTCTGTAAACCTACTATTTAAAATAATCCTGTATGCAATACATGGTAAAAAACAAACATAATTTCCTAGTGCTTTTTAATCAGTTACTACACTCCTATTGTAAGTACTCATTTACCTTTCTAGAGCTTTGAGTTTAAGCACACTGACGATAGTACACATTTCATTTAATCCTGGGTGATTATATCCACTAACCTGTATTGAATACAGGTTTATTTTAAATAGTACATTTACAGACCACCAGTAATTGTTATGCATATACAAAGGATTGAGTAGATATACATAAATATAAAAAAATAGCAGATTTTATATGTGGACATACAGGGTCATAGGTTTACTATGATTTTTTATAGATTTTTTATATATTTTTTTGTTAGGTTTGTTGTCAGTACAAGTAGTACAGTACCAGGTACTAATCTGTCATGTACTACGTAGTAAATTTGTAGTGGAAAGTGCTTTAGTAGACAACAGAAACACCACAAAGTAAAGTGAGAAAGGGTACATTTGCATGTCGCTCTTGCAACCAGTGTATATATATAATGAAATCTAATGTTTTTATACATCCAGATACTGGTGTTAAATATGAGTTTAATGAATACGCTGATTGTAAGTCAAGAAATGTGATTTATTTAGCATCCTGCATAAAATGTTATTGTTTCTATATAGGAAAGACTAATAGAACCTTAAGAGAAAGGATACGAGAGCATTTGTATGCTATACATAGAGGGAATGAAGGGAATGCCCTAGCCAAGCATGTACTACAAAATGACACCACACATGCCTTTAGATTTTTAGTAATAGGACAGTTAACAGAGACTGAAAGACTTGGTAATATTGGCAATAAGACAGAAAAAGCTGAGGCAAAATGGATAATTAAGCTATCTGCGAATAAGGTCATGGTCTCAATGATAAATTTTCATTGAGACCATTCTTCAATAGATAAACCTTTGAAACATTAAACAGTAGTAATATGTTTCACTATGTAATACATGTTTTAGTATGTTTTAACATTTTACTTCTACTATTCATTTATTAACATGAGACTTTTATGATATATTTATATAATTTTTATGGAAAGGAAATGATGTATTTTTGTAACTTGCATGTGACTTGCTAATGTGTTTTTCATTGGTGTTTTACTTATATATAAGTTGATTTAAATTTTATGGTTTGTTGAAGTCTGATGAAGCGTTCCAAGCAACGTGAAAGCTCTTACTTATTCGAATAAAGGACTTGTCTTTTCATTCATCTGGTTTTGCTTTGTTTGTTGTGGAGTATCATCCTCTTTTGATTTTGGATTTGTGCTTTTTTGGGAGGTGATACCTTACCCTGACAGTGTTCTTTTCTTGCTGAACTTTGCTACTTTGTTCACTGAAGGGACATGACAGAAGAAACCAGCAATGTGTTACTTGAATCCAGATCTTTGGGTCTTACAGAAATCTTCACAGAAGGTATTAATCCACTTTTAAAACTGTCTTATGCTGAATTAGCAAAAGCAGCCTCTACACACAGAGATACTGATTGGCATGTAGATGTTTTACAAACAATGAGAAAGCTCGAGGACAACCTCAGTAAAATTAAGAATGCCCAGTGGCAAAAGACATATGGAGGCATGCATTAATTTTAAAGTTGTCCCTAGAGGTCTTCGTTTGTTAAAAATGCCTACTTTTGGCTCTGCCTATCCTGAACTTTTGTCTAAGTGGCAGCAACTTAATTTAGATCTGAGCTATGCCTACATGAGACTACTTATTGAACAATATACTTTAATAGAGTTGGAACTTCAGCAAGAAGCTATAGCTTTAGAAGAAAAACTGACTGCAGCCCTTACCAACACACAGAAAGAAGATTTTCTTTCTGATATAGCAACTACAATGCAAGCATTAGATAATAAGTTATTATTGGCAAAAAAGAAGAAATTAGAAAGAGACTGTATGGATTTCTTGAGGGGGAACGTCTTCTCCTGGCGAGAGAGTCCACCAGGACAACATATGCTGCGACACGCACTAACATTGAAATGCCTTTCTCTGGCGTAACACTTTATCTGCTCCTACTCCTTCCATGCCTGCTTCCTCTTCTCAGGTAGAAGCAGCAGTCAGTGAACAATGCTCCAGTGTGAATACAGTGAACTCTGATGTTTTAAATACAACTACCATGTCAGCACCTGTAGTGAGAAGAAAAACTCCTATATCAGCTAGTGGAACTGTTTCAGCTGAATCTAATGACACTTCTCTTCGTTTTCCACTCCCTTTTCGACAGGAGATGAGGCGCAATTGGAGTCCACAAACCACCAGGAAAAGGAAGATATCAGGAGGCCAGTTAGAACTTCAGAAAAAAACTTTCAAAACTGTAACCAGGACTTGATTATTAATCTTTCCAGTCACATGCTTATGGACAATGAAAGAAAGATTTTGAACAAAGGTTTGTCCTTCATTCCCTCTCAGGGGACTGATGTACGTGATTTAATTGTTGACATAAAATGTTTTGTTAGAAATATTGCACTTGGTTTACAGTTTGGCAACAATGTTTCTAATACTGATGTTATGTCTTTTAAAAAAACTTCTACTTATATGCCTGCTATACATCCTTTATTGGAAAGTTTTGAAAGAGCTTGCAGTGATGATTTGTTGAAGTTTTTTGAATCTGACAATATAAAACTTGATTTTTACAATATTACCAAGGAAGAGAAGTTAGCCCTTCATGATTTAAAGATCAATACTAGTATAGTCATTCGACAAGCTGATAAAGGGGGAGCTACAGTACTTTTAGATACCTGCTACTACCATGATACTATGTTAGAAATGCTCTCAGATACTACTACTTATAAGAGACTGAGCATGTCAGATCTAGATAAATTAATAAAAACAGTACATGCAGATTTATATGACATGTTGATGTGTGGGATTATTGATGAAGAACTTTACAAATATTTTTTGATAGAGAAACCTGTGATACCAGTAATTAGAGGTTTACCTAAGGTACATAAGACCACACATAATCCTCCACTTAGACCAATAGTGTCTGGCAGAGGCTGGTTAACTGAGACAATATCTATTTTCTAGAAAAAACTTGAGACCAGTCGTGGAATCTACTAGATCTATATTACATGATACGAAACAGTTCTTAGAAACACTAGCACCTTTCAATGAGAACAATATTCTAGAAACTACAGATTATATGGTAACACTAGATGTTGTCTCTCTTTTCACTTGCATACCCAATGATGTAGGGATAGATTTCTTAAGGTTATATTTGTTAAACAAAGGACTTAGTAACAATCAAGTTATTAAACTCACAATGTTGTTAGAAATGGTTCTTTGTCACAATGTTTTTACCTTTAATAATGAATACTTCCTTCAAATTAAAGGAGTAGCTATGGGCACATCTTGTGCAAACTCTTATGCTAACCTTGTGTTAGCATACTGGGAGAATACGTATGTTTTAGAACATTTGGCTTACTCCACTTCTATAAGATATTATAAACGTTTTGTTGATGATCTTTTTTTAATTTGGGGAGGCACATTGGAGCTCCTGAAAGAGTTTGTTCTATATATTAATGGAACTACCCCATTTCTTAGGTTGACTGAAATGTATTCACAAAACACAATTGATTTTTTAGATGTGACATTGAGGAAAAAAGACAATACTCTAGAAACAGAAGTATTTAGGAAGGTATGTAGGAAGAATGCTATTCTTCACAGAAGTAGCATGCACCCCCCCCCCCATATACACAAAAACATTGTGAGTAATCAAGTGAAGCGTTTTTCTAATATAACTAGTGATGATTTGGTTCTCTCTGATGCATTAAAAACTATAGAAAGTGATTTTAGGCATAGAGGCTATTGCAATAGAGATATGCGTTCATTGGACACTTTTGAACGTACACATCTAGGACGTCCTTTTATTAAAAAACAAGGCAGTATAGATGAGAGACCTATAGTGAGGAATAGTGATAAGAGGAGACTAGTGATACCCTTTACTAATAACAATACTTCTATTGTCAACATTATTAAGAGACATTGGAACATTTTACAGTTAGATGATGGTATAAAAGGCTTAGTGGGTGAAAAACCATCCTTTAGCTATAAGAATACTAAATCTTTAAAACGTATGCTTTGTTATGAGAGAGTGCCTAAAAATAAGATCTCCTCCCAGAGAAAGGGTACATTTGCATGTCGCTCTTGCAACCAGTGTATATATATATATAATGAAATCTAATGTTTTTATACATCCAGATACTGGTGTTAAATATGAGTTTAATGAATACGCTGATTGTAAGTCAAGAAATGTGATTTATTTAGCATCCTGCATAAAATGTTATTGTTTCTATATAGGAAAGACTAATAGAACCTTAAGAGAAAGGATACGAGAGCATTTGTATGCTATACATAGAGAGAATGAAGGGAATGCCCTAGCCAAGCATGTACTACAAAATGACACCACACATGCCTTTAGATTTTTAGTAATAGGACAGTTAACAGAGACTGAAAGACTTGGTAATATTGGCAATAAGACAGAAAAAGCTGAGGCAAAATGGATAATTAAGCTATCTGCGAATAAAGGTCATGGTCTCAATGATAAATTTTCATTGAGACCATTCTTATTAGATAAACCTTTGAAACATTAAACAGTAGTAATATGTTTCACTATGTAATATATGTTTTAGTATGTTTTAACATTTTACTTCTACTATTCATTTATTAACATGAGACTTTTATGATATATTTATATAATTTTTATGGAAAGGAAATGATGTATTTTTGTAACTTGCATGTGACTTGCTAATGTGTTTTTCATTGGTGTTTTACTTATATATAAGTTGATTTAAATTTTATGGTTTGTTGAAGTCTGATGAAGCGTTCCAAGCAACGTGAAAGCGCTTACTTATTCGAATAAAGGACTTGTCTTTTCATTCATCTGGTTTTGCTTCGTTTGTTGTGGAGTATCATCCTCTTTTGATTTTAGATTTGTCTTGCTACTTTGTTTTAAAAGTTACACCTACCGGTAATTTTATTGGGTAACTGGGATCACATGACTTGGTAATGCCGGTATTTCAAACATATTTAAATGTAGTTTGTTACATTTGAAGAAGTCTTTTTATCTACAAGACGAAAAGCGCTTTATATATGATCAACAGCCACAAAAATTCTGGTCTACTATTAACACATTACTTTCCCCAGGCAATGTTGCCACACCTTATCCACTAGACTCCAAACCTGATTGTCCAATACAAACAGCAAATGCCTTTAATACTTTCTTTACTACTACTATATTAAATCTAGCAAATCAACTAAACCCCGATACCACCAATCTGCCAAGCCCAAGCGCCATTCCCCCTCCTTTTCACCTTGAACCTATACCCACCTCCTATATCTCCTCCTTACTTCAAAAACTAAAACCTACTACTCCCTCAGCTGATAAACTACCAGCAGAATACCTCCAAATAGGAGCCAAAGCCATTGCCTTCCCAATCTCCATATTGATCGATCGAACTATAAAAGAAGGCACCATTCCATCCATTTGGAAAATCTCACACATCATCCCACTTCGCAAAGGTGGTGACTCTACTGAGTTCTCCAACTATTGCCCTATAGCTCTACTCACTCCACTTGCTAAAATTATGGAGAAATGTATCCACAAACAATTAATAACTCACCTACTTCAGAATAACCTCCTTGCTAACTGCCAACATGGTTTCCGTCCATTTCACAGTACTACCACTGCCTTGCTGTCTTTTACTAACTCTATCAACAATAATCGTAATAACAATATTCTTTCCTCAGCATTCTTTGTTGACCTATCTAAAGCATTTGACATGATTAATCATCAACTTCTCCTCCACCAACTGAAGTCCCTCTCACTGGACAATCTTGCTATGAACTGGTTTACATCATACCTAGAAAACCGTAAACAAGCAGTTCTCTGGCAAAACCATCTTTCTGATCTCCTTCCCACCTCCCTAGGTGTTCCTCAGGGCTCTATTTTATGTCCACTTCTCTTTTCCATTTTCATAAATGACCTCTACCTCTCTACCCCACTCTCCACCTGTATTCAATATGCGGATGACTCTACTATCATCTGCTCTGCCTCATCCCAAACTGAACTTCATTCTATCACACAAAAAGCCTTTACCACTATAGAAGAATGGTTCTCCAGCCACTGTCTTCTGCTCAACCCCAAAAAAACCAAACTTTTGCTCTTTAAACCCTCTCATTTGTCTCCCCCACTTCATTTTACACTTACATCAAACAACAATACTGTTATCTCTCCAGACCCCACCACCAAACTCCTAGGAATCACAATTGACAATCAATTAAAGTTTGACACTCACATAAACAATACAAGAAAACTGACTAATAAAAAACTTGTATCCCTATATAGAATAAAACCCTTCTTGACACCAGTTGCCAGAACCACAATAGCTAGAACCCACTTAATTTCCACCCTATTATATGCTTCCCCAATATACAGCAATCTTTCTACAAACAATCTTAACAAACTAGCCAGAGCTTATAACAACATCGCCAGATTTGCTACAAATACACCTTACAGGACTCATCACTGTCTGAACCTAAAACAACTTGAGTGGCTTGAATTACCACACTTATTAAATTTTAACCAACTAATAATTGCCCATAAAGCCCTATACCAACACAATAATATCCCTATTCTCTCTTCCCTCATAAAACCTTATTACAACTTGAAGAATCTACGCTCTGCTAACAAAATGTTGATTCACACTTCCTTATCCAAGAACTTAGCAGGTGACTCCATATTCTCTAACTATGTTGGTAAAATATGGAATCAACTACCACAAGACCTTACAACCCTAACCTCTCTCCCACTATTTAAAAATAATCTAAAACTTTTCTTCTCTAACCATTGGTTATGTTCATGTACTAACCCTGCCTAGCTGTTATTCTCTAATCTATCTGTTACCCACTTAACCACTTTTCTGTCACTACTAAATACTAATTAGTACTACTTACCAGGTTTAGTTCCTACCAGATACTGTACTTTTATTTCTTTTTGTATACTATATTAAACTGAAGATGCATTACTCTATATTAATGTCTCTCCAAATCTTAGCATCAGATGTTTTTATATTTTTAAGTATATTTTGTTTTTTACAAGTAGTTTGTATGTTACTTTTAGTAAATATATTTTTGTATGTTTTTGTTTTGGAGCTTTTCTCCCCGGGCCTCCACTGAAAATGGACACGTATCCAGTTGGACTAGCCCGGTCAACAAATGTAAAATAAATAAATAAAATAAAAATGTATACTGTGTCTTCATTCAATATTATATCGACATAGTGAACTACTGTGTCCTGCTTTTTTCGACACTGGGATTATTCAAGTGTATTCATTCAAAACTACTTAAATGAAATTTCAACTTATGCATACTCCATAAGAAAAAAAGGTAAACACTTTTTTCTTATTGTGTTTTATCTATTCTTCTCTATATGCTTTTTTTTACTAAAGCATTCATAACATAACACTACACAACAGAATATTTGATTTATTGTAAAGTATATTAAAGTAATGCATATGATGCCTCTTTAATAACCTTATATAAATGCAAAGCAACTCAATAAGTAAAAATGTATATGTGCATATCTGTACATATACTGCTTATTCCTTTCAAAGCCATTTCTAAGTACTATTTAAAAAGTGAAGTTTTTATCTAAAACCAATCTGGTCCATTCTGCATGATATAACACACTGCACTTACTGCATGGGTTTTAAAACAGAATCTATGCTAAAATATGGTTGTTTTAAATAACCTTTTTAACAGCTGCATTTATTAGATTTTTTTATGTAAGATGGAATGCTTTTAGATGTTTTACTAACATTTCATGTATAATTTGATATATATATATATATATATATATATATATATATATATATATATATAAAATCATGAAGTGATGGAGATTACTGTTAGTCACTTCATGAGTTTGAGCCGTGTTTTTAAAGTTTCAAGACTGTTTACTTACTTTTGTCTCGTTTTCCCACCAAGATTGTGAGCTTAAACTTCCTAACTGCTTTTTAAGTCCTTATCATGAACTCCAGCAATCCTTTTAATTATATCCCTTTACAAAAGTGTGGCTGACTCAAAATGAAATTAAACAGTCCAAACATGATGTAACCACACTAGTTAAAGATCAAGCTTCAGCTGTTCAAGATGTCTAGTAATTTAAAGTGATGCACACACTATTTCAGTATAAGTGGTTTTATAGATTTTTTAAAAGTTATTTGACTGCACTATTTCATGTAAAAATTTAGTTAGTTAGAATTTTTTCTTTTTCTGGTATTCAATTATATTAGTAGAATACATAAAGGAATTACTATTTACTGATGTTTACTGGAAATGAACAGTGAAATAATTGGATTTTATTGTTCATCTTAGTCACTATAAATTAGAGCTTGTAATTACAAATTTAAGTGGTGGTATCTTTTTTTAATATGGGGGCTGGCACACATTTATATATTAGTCAGTTAAATTGCACACAATAATAAATTATTCCTTTCTGGTAAAAGTGTAGTTGTTAGTCAAACGTAGGGATGAAACGGATAGGGGCTTTAGAGGGTGCACTTGGATGGCTTGGCAGATCAAGTGTAAGCGCTCTTTCCTCCCATAGATTGTACATACTGTTTTTTTGACTCCGTATTTAATGTTTTATTTCTTCTTTCTTCAATTTTGGGTGCCTATATACATTGAAGATATCATTTCACAAGTAGGCAGGTCATTTCCTCTAGTTTTGATATACATTTTTCCCCTTCTGTCTGGTAACAGTGTGTGTGTGTGTGTGTGTGTGTATGTATACATATATATATATATATATATATATATATATATATATATACACACACACATACACATACATATGTCTAGAAATTCTTTAAACAGCATTTTAAGTATGAAATGTATTTCCATTAATGCAAATGGCTTAAACAGCAGTAGGAAAAGGGGAAGTTTCATTATTTAAAAAATTTCCAATCCACAGATTATATTTTTGCAGGGGATGCATCTTTTACAAGTAGACTTAAACAAATTCAATACTAGTAATTATACAGTTTTAGTAAGCTTACATCATAAGCAAAAAACAGAAGAGTAACAATTCTATGGAAGAACTCAATTATAATGCCTAAACTTATAAGTACATATCAAGATAGATCAGGAATGCTTTGTTTAGCAAACCTGCAGTTAAGTGGGAAATATATACATTAGTGAATCTATACTGGATCCCTGGGGTTGGGAGTCAAGGAAGTTAAAGGAGAACTGCACCCACAGACTTAAAAAACATGTTTATTTCATCATAGTTTGGTGTCACTTTTTACCACCACTCTGGGACTATTTACAGGTTTTTAAATATTTTTATACATAATTTCTGAGTCTGACCACATGGGGTCTGGCATCTTGAAGTAATGCTGATTGTTTACTCTGCCTCTAGGTATCCCACAATGCAGTGCTTGTCTGTAAAAAAATACATTACGCAGGCCTCTTTCTTCCTAAAGGTCCTGTCACTACACTGATTTTAAATGCATACACTGCTGTCTTTCAGTCAGTTAGTTCTAAGTAACATTTCATGCCATTCAGTGACTATTAAAACACAAACAGTGCAAATGTCACAGAACAGACTTTCAAAGTGATTTTAATTGCTGCTTCTTTTTAGAATGGCTAAATTGCAGTCTTGTGTGAACCTGAATTGTACTACTTTGACACATCTCTCATCCCCCTGCACACCTAACTTCCCTAGCTATTAAAGTGCTAAGGGTAATTTGAGTGGTTACCTTCTGTGATTGACAGCTAACAGCAGAAGACTTGACTCGTACTGTTTCCTTGTTCTAGACTTTACTTTCTGAATGGGTAGAGGAAGGACCAGGAAGTTGTGACATCACAGCATGGGTAGGTGTTTTAGGACTGTTGTGGTGATGTCAGTTTGGGGAGGGAATTGGCCAGAAGACAACCTATATTCATTGGCCTTGATAGCATCAATGAATTGGAGACTGCAGCATGCTTTTCTAGGGTGGGATAAATCTTTTTTGAAAGTGAAACCACCACACTACAGTAAGGTACCGTTCTAGTGGACAGAAACAGTTGATTTAAAATATTTTAAATGGTGTATTGCTGTTTATCCATAGCAGGGAGCGTAAATAGGGAGAAAAAGGACAGATAAGTTGAACATTTAATAAAAGAATCCTGTTGTTGTCCTTTAAGCAACAGCTAGAAGGTATCATACAATACTCTAAAAGAAATATAATACTAGCTGGAGATTTTAATTGCATAATGAGTGATTGTGATACTAATACTATATGCACACATGTGAAAAAGTACAGTTGTGTACACTTACCATAAATGTAGATGTTCGAGTGTATTCACTGTTGCAAGTCATCACATTTAGGTTATCTGCTTGAAGTAGCCCTCAGTCGGCCTGATTATCGAAGTCTTGGATTCTGCGTCGTTTGCTGTCTCATCTTCCATGACGTCAGGTAGTCCATGGGTATAAAGCATGCAGCCGACGCCATTACATCAGTTTTTCTTGCCCCAGATGTCAGGTACCCTCATAATGGGAAGCAATTATATATACAAGGTTACACTTCCAACAAAAAGCAAATACACCAAAAAGCTTTAAGCATAGTAAACAAGAATAGAGGTATAGCCAATAGAAGTCAGGGGACTGGTTGGAGGGTAACTAGGACTGCAACAGTGAATACACTCAAACATCTACATTTATGGTAAGTGTACACAACTGTACTATGTTCTTCGTGTTTCACTGTTGCAGTCATCATATTTGGGTAGATTCCCAAAGCTAAGGATGGGAGGAGAAAATTAGATAGCATTAGGACCAGCTATAAGGCCCTGCAAGACTGCAGTGGCAAAGCCAGCTATGGATTTAGAGAAAATTGGCAAATGGTAATGCTTGAAGGTATGTACAGAACTCCAGGTAGCAGCTTCTAGGATGTCCCTGGTAGAGATACCTCTGAGAAAGGCTGTAGAGGTAGATGTAGCTCTGGTAGAATGTAGTCTTATCCCCTGTGGGGTAGGTTTTCCATGGTGCTTATGGCAGAAATGAATGCAATGGCCTATCCATTTAGAAATGGTTTGCTTTGAAATGGCCTTCCCCTCTGCCCCTGCAGCAAAATGCAACCAGCAGCTGTTGAGATTTCCTGACAGGTTTAGTCCTGTCCAAGCAAAATCTAAGTTGTCTGTGCACATCTAAGGAGTGCAGAATTCGTTCCCCTTTGTTCTGTGGATTAGAAAAGAAGGTTGGCAAATGAATGGACTGATTAAGGGCCACACTGAATACCACCTTGGGCAAGAAAGAGGGAATGGTCCTGAGGGACACCCTGTCTGCATGAAAGACGATGAAAGGCTCCACTGCCATGAGGGCCTGTAATTCCGACACCCTTCTTGCTGAAGCGATGTCTAAAAGGAAGGCTGTTTTCCAAGAAAGGAATTTCAACTCTACATTTGCAGCTGGTGAGTTTTTCCAAAACAAATTAAGGTCCCAGGCTGGAGTAGGGGCTCTCCTGGGTGGTCTTAAGTTTTTGGCCCCTCTGAGGAACTGCTTCAGCAATGGATGAGAGAAGAGGGGTGGTTCTGTGCTGTAATGAGCTGAAATGGCTAAGGCATGAATTTTGATGGAGGAAAAGGAAAGACCCTTGTGAAGCATCTCAGTTAAGTATTGAAGAATCTGAGGTAAATTGGGTGTTGCTGTGCCCATCCCCTGAGTTTAGTTTCAGGAACAGAATCTTTTCCATTTTTCAGCATAGGATTTTCTAGTACTAGGCCTCCTTGTCTCCAAAATGACATCCAATACTTGCTTACTGTGGGATGGTAATGGAGAGATCAGGTAATTAGCCAGGCTGCCCGGTTCAGGGTTTGAAGCTGTGGTTGCAGAATCTGGCCCTCCTGCTGGGACAGCAGGGCAGGGGTCTGAGGCAGGTGCCATGGTGCCAGCAGTGACACATTGCACAAAAGGGGGCACCAGTGTTGGCGTGGCCAGTCTAGCGCAATCAGTATCGTCCTTGGATTGTCCTGTTTGATCTTTAGTAGTACCTTGGAGAGGAGAGGCAGAGGGAGGAAAAGCATAAACGGATAGGTTTTTCCAGGTGAAGAACAGGGCATCCACTTTCCAAGCTTGTTTGTGGGGAGTCCTTGTGCAGAATTTGTCCAATTGGTAGTTCTAAGGGGAGGCAAACAGGTCCATCTCTGGGCTCCCCCATTTGTTTCTCAACATGTTGAATATCTTTGGTTCCAGTTTCTACTCGGCTGGGTCCATGAGATTTCTGCTTAGTTCGTCTGCCAGTGCATTTAGCTTTCCTGGCAGGAATTGACCCCATACATGCACTTGGTAGCCCAAGGCTGTGTTCCACAGAGCCATGGCTAGTCTGCAGAGAGGGTATGAGTGGGTTCCCCCTGCTTATGTACCACATAACAGTGGTGTTGTCCGTCTTAAACATTAATTGTCCTGGAAGAATGTGGTCCTTGTAGGCTGTCAGAGCATTCTGTACAGCTAACATTTTTTTTGATTGATATGCAGGTGCATTTGACTTGGGTTTCACTTGCCCTGAATGCACTTCCCTGCCAAGTGAGCCCCCCATGCATAGTCTGATGCGTGTGTTGTTAGGGTTTGGGCGGCAGGGGGTAGAGTGAATGGCAGTCACTTGTTTTGGTGGCAGGCCTCTGCCCACCAAAGAAACTCTATCTGTAATGAACGAAAAAGAAACCAAAAACTCACTGGTTGGATTCAAGACGCTCTCCACAAGATGCTGGAATATTTTTCCTTTTATTTACTGATAGACTTGAAGTGCGTTCAGTATCATGCACTTTTCAGCAAGTGAATACTCAACTTCTTCAGAATGCAAAACAGTGGAGCCTTCCAAAAGGCTGCCTTTAATACATCAATCAATTAACACTAATTAGAACATTTAAAAGGGCTGTTTCACTAGTTAAAACAAGCATAGTAAACTGCAACCTATAAAAACAGTATGTAAAGACTAAAACAACCACCAGGGCTAGTCAATACAAAACATGCTTGATTCTATATAATAACAATAAAATATTTAGAAGTTAGAATCCATCACAGTATAAGTAACAACACTGATGTGAAGGTGTAAACTGTGTTTGTTGCTTTTTCAATATTAATGTGCAAAGTTAATACAAATCATCCCCTATGTACAAAACCATCACCCTTTCCAACAAAACTCTACTGTTTGGAGGTTAAGCAACTTTAGAGAGTTCTAAAAATTGCAGGGTTTTTTTGAAACAACTTTAAGAAGTTAAAACACACAATAATAATAATAGGAAGTACCATGCAACTAAAAATGAAAATAAAAATAAACTTAAAAAGAAGAATTAATGTGTCTTGCTGCAAATAGGTCTACTTCCTACTTAGTTTGCACGTAATTATGCATCCAGTACAAAATGTACAAGTTGTAATATGTGCTGATATTTAGTCTTGTAAGTGCCTAAATGTATATAAAGCATCCACCTATTAATAGGCTTGACAAGGGGTGGGGGGTGAGTTTACTACCTCTCTAAGTTCTTTAACCTCAGTATACACTGAATTGAGCACATTTCATTTATGCCAGGTCTCTGATTAGAATTAACCCTCAATTGCCAAAGGAGCTCTTTCCTTTCGAGTTTAAGTGAGTCATGACCACCCCTTCCATCACTGACCTGTTGGTCAATGGCCCTAAATTTAAACTCGTGTCCTGGATGTTCGTTAACATGCCTTGCCAAAGCGTTGGGCAGTTTATTACACCTAATGCTGTATAGGTGTTCGTAGATCCTCTCGTTTAACCTTCTGTCCGTCTTCCCTATATAGAAGACTGGGCAGTGACAACACTTGGCTAAGTACACTACCTGTTTACTGTTGCAATTGAGTTTATAGTTTGTTTTAAACTTCCACTCACCTATTTCAAAATTACAGCCTTCATCAATAAACTTACAGTACTTGCACATATTACATTTAGTCATACCTTTCCTAGTTGAAAATCCCTGTTTACTACTCTCGAGGAGTTCTTTCAAGTTGCTGCCCCTTTTGTATACTATCTTTGGTTTAGTTGGGAGTTTGTGTCTCAATTCATCATCATTAGCCAGGAAGTCCCAATTTTTTAGAATGATATTAAAGATAGCGTTGGAATCTAGGTTGACTGTGCAAGTGAAACTAGCCATGTAGTTCACCACATTCCTTTCTCTCCCTTCATTAACCACTGTTACACTCTGGGTCGAACACCTCTCATTTAACAGTGGTACATATACCTTCAAGGTTCTTTTTGTTTTAACTTCCTCGAAAATCTCAGTGAGGAAGTCATGAGGGTAACCCCTCCTCGAAAAGAACTGAAATAAGGTTTCACATTCACTAACAAATTCCTCATCATACGTTATCATTCTAGCTGCCCTTATTTGTTGAAAAGGGGGGATGGTTTTGTACATAGGGGATGATTTGTATTAACTTTGCACATTAATATTGAAAAAGCAACAAACACAGTTTACACCTTCACATCAGTGTTGTTACTTATACTGTGATGGATTCTAACTTCTAAATATTTTATTGTTATTATATAGAATCAAGCATGTTTTGTATTGACTAGCCCTGGTGGTTGTTTTAGTCTTTACATACTGTTTTTATAGGTTGCAGTTTACTATGCTTGTTTTAACTAGTGAAACAGCCCTTTTAAATGTTCTAATTAGTGTTAATTGATTGATGTATTAAAGGCAGCCTTTTGGAAGGCTCCACTGTTTTGCATTCTGAAGAAGTTGAGTATTCACTTGCTGAAAAGTGCATGATACTGAACGCACTTCAAGTCTATCAGTAAATAAAAGGAAAAATATTCCAGCATCTTGTGGAGAGCGTCTTGAATCCAACCAGTGAGTTTTTAAACTCTATCTGTAGGCAAGGTATGATAGGAATCATTGCTTCTAGATCCTGAGAATGTTGACACAATAGGCTTTTTAGATACCATTGTAGTTTCCTTATATACAGTCTTGCATACGGAATTAGGAGAATGCAGGAGGCCATGAACCTCAGGGCTGGCAGTATTTTCCTTGCAGACAGCTGGGTCTTTGTGGCCAGTAGTTTGAAGTAGGCTGTCAAATGAACTTGTTTCTCTGGCATGCAGAAAGCCATCTGGGAAGTTGTGTTCAAGCTTGCTCCCAGGAATACAATTTGTTGGCAGGGTACAAAATGTGATTTATTTTCGTTTATGGTGTAGCACAGAGAAGTTAGCAATTTCTGTACAAATGCCAGATGATTCAATAGTATGTCCTGGCTTTCTGCCTGAATTAGACAAACATCCAGGCACGGATATATTTGCATATTTCTTTGCCTCCAAAATGCAATGACTGATGCTAGGTACTTTGTGAATACCCTGGGCGCAGTAGATATGCCAAAGGGCAGTGCAGAGAACTGATCATGCATGTAGCCTGCTTTGAAGCGTAGGTATCATCTGCAAGATTCCCTTAATGGGATGTGCAGGTAGGCTTCCTTAAATCCAATGTTGCCAACCAGGCATCCTTGCCTAGCATAGAAGCAGCTGGTGAAAAGTTAGCATCTCGAATTTGGGGATCACCAAAAAATGTGTTTAGGATAGAGAGATCCAGGATAGGACACCAGTTGTCTTTTCTGGGCACCAGGAAAAGTCTTGAGTAGAAACTTTGTCCCCTTTCCTCTTCTGAGACAGGTTGAATAGCCCTGATACTTAAGCGAGAGAGAACTTGCTTTTGAGCCTCTGCCCACTGATTCGGGGGTAGATCTGGCCAACCGTTTGGGGTTGGTAAGGAGGGGAAGTGGAATCTGAATCCTTGGGAAACTATATTTAAAACCCATTTGTCCTGGGCAATGAGTTTCCAATTTTTTGCCTGCAGGGCAATCTTTCCCCCTAAAGGAACAGTCAGCTGTGCAGGGCTTGGAAGTTTTAAAGTTAAGTCATTGAGACAATTTACCATAGTGGGGAGTCTTAATACTCCCTGCTTTGGAAGTGGGAGCCCCCCCACTGCTTAGTTTTGTGAGAACCTTGGGACTGAAGCCTGGGTGTTCTGCTGGTTCTGGGTTTGGACTGAGAAGGCCTGGAAGAGGCAGGAAAGGACCAATTCTTAGAGGGCCAATGCCTACTAAATCTGGGAGGCTGTACTTGCAGGAAACTTTAACAGTTTGCATAGATTTAGCTTTTTCCTCCATCTTTTTAAGTACTACTTCTGCTTTGTTGCCAAACATGCGGTCTTGGTATAAGGGAGCATCCTGCAATTTAGCTTTAACATGATCTGGTAAAGATTGCTCCTTAAGCCAAACATGCTTTCTAAGTACAGACCCAGTGACAGCAGCCCTGCAAGATGCCTCTAATAAATCAAAACCACATTGCAAAGTATGCTTTCCAACTTGTTCATCAGAATGCATTAAATCCTGTAAATCTTTATTTTCAGCACAGTCAGGAATCATCATCATTTTCTGTTTAAGCAATCCAATAATATGCTGCTGATACTTTAACATATGAAACTGGCAGTTTAAGGCCCTAATGGCCAAGGTTGCATAAGTGTATACCTTCTTACCCGATCTATCCAGCCCCATGGAATCTCTATCAGAGGGGGTAGGATGTTTGGCAATAGTAGCCTTAATGCTCTTGGGTCCCTGTGAAATGGTCTCAGGATCTGCAATAGGATTTTTAAAGAGGAACTTGAGAGTCAGGAACTCTGCAATACTTATCAGGTTTTCTAGGAGCAGGATGTAAAGAGTCAGGGGCAAGCTAGATTCCGAAAAAGCATCATCAATAATGTCCAGTATAGGGCGGATAGCTAAAGGTCTGTGTTGGGGCAGGAGTAAGAAATCCCTAAGTCTCTTTTTAGAGTCAGAGTAATCCCGGCTTTCCCAGCAAAAATGCTCCCTAAGAGTATGTAAGGTTTCACCAAAAGAGAAATCCCTTGGAGGGGAAGCAGAGAGAATGGAGTCCTCTGTATCCGAATTCTCACAGGTAGATAAGAATAAAGCCTGGTCATCAGAGGAAACAGAAATTTCAGAGTCCTGATCAGAAGAATCACAAGGAAACTCAGTCCTAGGTCTCTTAGAGGGGGAAGGGTGGCTTCCCCTAATTAGAGTAATAAAGGTCTTCAGCCATTCTTATCATTTGTTTTTTAGGCATAGAGGCCTGACCATGCGTTCTGGGCATCGGTTTTCTAGGCATGGATCAAGTTTTAGGCCTTGAAGAAGATGGCATCGATTTAATATGCAAGTCAGCAGGCCTGAATACACCCTCAGAAGCCGGTGCCTGAACAGCGGCTCAGGACCCATCCAAGGTAGAGATATCCGCAGGTTCCACAGTTGAAGAAGCATCTTGCAGCATACCAGACTCTGAATGGGTCTCAGTAGAGGCCTGCGAATCTGATGTAGCGGGTATCAGGGGCTGCGAAAGTGCCTCACTGAGTACTGATGAACTGGCGACTAGCTTAGGAGAAGCGTCGTCGGCAGCTTTGGACTTATGCGGTTTGTCTCTCTGCGTTTTTTCAGAATGTTGGTAGTTGGGTGGCTTACCAAAGCCATTTCTGGATAATTGAACCGAGTACCAAAATATTTAGAAGCGTAAATAAACTGATGATGAATAGTTTGTTGTTTAAATGAGGCACAAAACAGACAGCGAGGTACATCGTGGTCTGGGCCTAAGCCAGGAATGCAGTTACAAATGAAAATCTTTAAAAGTTCAGGAGTTGGCTGACCAGCACTTGCGAACTGCTTCTGCTTTGGGCACTGCATGGCAAGAAAGACTGATGTAATGGCATCTGCTGCATGCTTTATACCCCTGACTACCTGACGTCATGGAAGATGAGACAGCAACCGAAGCAGGACCACAGACTTTGATAATCAGGCCAACTGAGGGCTACTGCAAGCAGATAACCCAAATGTGATGACTGCAACAGTGAAACACGAAGAACATCCACAACATTAAAGGCACTGATGGAATTTACTGACATGTTTAATCTAGTAGTTATAAATTAATATGCTGATTCAGACTCATTATTTTACCCAATTTACTCACACTGGCATGATTCTTATTCAAGAATTGAAAGTATATACCTATCAGGAGAACTAATTACAAAGCTAGACAAAGTTAAGGTAATTTCACATTCCTTGTCAGACCACAACGCACTTACATTTGATTTAGAAGTGCACACAAGACAAAAGGTATCTGTCACTAGAATACCATCTTACATAACAAACTTAAAAGACTTGGAGTATTTCATCAACAAAATAAAATCCTTTCTTGAAAAAAAAAAATTACTGAAGATACTTCAGCGATACATACATACATATATATACACACATATGGGACTCGCTGAAGTCTTATATATGGTAAAACTTTAGCATGGTATAAAAACAAGACAAAGCAATGCAGTAAAGACTTGAAAGCTGCAAGCAAACATTGATAAGTTAAAACTTAACATTCAAAGCGGTGTAAAGCACTTATCTAAGGACTTGCAAGAAAAGAATAAAAAAAAAATTAGAAATAATCCACCACAAAACTATGATTGATCAAGAGAAAATTTGACTTGTATCTTATTCAGTGAAATACTAAAATCAAATCACATAAAGGAAATTTATATACCGGGCACCAGGAGGAAAGTTTCAGATTTACATGGAATATTGGAGGCATTTAGAATGCATTATTCTAATATTAACTCACAAACTACAGAATTAGAATCACAAAATATGAGTTAATTTCTTAAGACAAACATAAAAATTAAATTGCATGACTAGCATATCAAGTTGTACTTGCAGTAGTACCTGAACCTGATTGGCTTCTTCGAATCAGTCTTCAGAGCTGTAGACGAGGGTAAGGCAGTCCACACCGCCTATCTGGACTTTGGCAAGGCCTTTGACATGATCCCCCTCTCTGGAATCATAGATAAACTTACAAAGCTGGGCATTAATCTGTGCATCACTCGATGGGTTGCCAACTGGCTTACTGACAAAAACCACAGTGTAAAAGCAGCCAACTCCAAGTCCAGCTCCAGACAAGTGAAAAGTGAAGTACTTCAGGGTTCAGTCCTGGGACAGCTCTTGTTTGGCATCTGCCACTCTGGAGTACAGGCCAACACTAAGGGACTCTGGCTAACAAAGTTCACAGATGACTGCAAATTGGCAGCCATTATTGAATCCCCAAATGATGTGGATATTCTGCAGAAGGGCCTTACAGAAACAAGATGCTTGGTGCCAAAGCCATGGATTCAAGCTCAATGCCAAGAAATGTATAGTTATCCCCTTTGGGGAAAGGAAATGCACCCGTGAATTACCAAATAGGTGGCAGTACAGAAAACACCAAAAGTGTGATAAGAGACCTAGGGACACAGGTGGACAGTGGTCTCACCTTCGATAATCACATCGCCACAACAGTCAGAAAATCCTTCCATGTGGCACACCACATCACTAAGGGCTTTTCATCCAGAAAAATAGAGGTCATTGTCTCACTGTACTCATCCCTCATTAGACCCATTATAGAATACAATGCCCTGTTTGGTATGTACCTCTCAAGACATCTGCAACAACTAGAAAGGCTGCAGAAATGCCTCACTAAAAGAATCACAGGCCTAAAGCAGATGCCCTATGCTTACCGTCTAAAATACTGCAGCTATACTCTGTCATATATCGTCTACTCAGAGGCGATCTCTGCTTAACATACAAGGCCTTGTCAAATCCAGAGCTGTTGGACATGCTACACTTAAAGAAATCCCAATCCCTCAAAGCCACACACTCCAGGGATCTAAACCTTGTCATCACAATGAACAAAACATGCTGGAGGGATAGGTCCCTGACCCAGAGACTCCACAGACTTTGGAATAGGCTGCCCATACATGTCAAGCAGAGCGCCTCTTTGGCCCTCTTCAAAAGGAACCTTGACTGGATGGGAGATAGGAAATTCACCCCGGGGATCACGTCAGTCGCCCTGCTAGATAGGGGTCCAGGGAAGTAAATACTATGGAAAGAAATAGCCAGGGAATTGTTATAGCTAGGCTTGTATAGGCCACTCTAGGGCCAATAGCCTAGTACCAACCTATGAACCTAAGATAACTAATAAGCAAAAAACAATGATTGAAATCAAATCTCAAATTAATAAGTTAAAACTTAAAGCGCCTGGCATAGACAATATTATTCATAGGTAGGTACTAGGCTATCGGCCCTAGGGCCTATACAAGCCCAGCCAAAAAGGTACTCTGGCTTTTGCCAACCAAGAAAATTATTTTCCTGTGCCACTGTCGAGCAGAGCTACAGAAGTGATCCCCAGGGTGAATTTCCTATTTCCCATCCAATCAAGAATTTTCTTGAAGAGTGCTAATGAGGAGCTTTGTTTGATATAGATAGGTAGTTTATTCCAGAGTATGGGTGGGACAGGAATCTATCCCTCCGGCATGTTCTGTTTATTGTGGTGACAAGGTTTAGGTCCCTAGAGCGTGTAGCTCGGAGGGATTGGGATTTCTTTAAGTGGAGCATGTCCAACAGCTCTGGGTTTGACATAGCTTTGTATGTTAGGCAGAGATCACCTCTGAGTAGGCGATATGCGACAGAGTAAAGCTGGAGTTTTTTGAGAGGGTCTGTGGTAGGGCATCTGTTTGAGGCCGGTAATCCTCTTTGTAAGGTATTTCTGTGGCATTTCCAGTTGTTGTAGATATCTTATGAGGTACATACCAAAAGGAGCATTGTACTCTATAATGGGTCTAATGAGTGATGAGTAGAGGGGAACAATGACCTCTTTTTCTGGATGAGAAACCTTTTGTGATGAGGTGTGCCACGTAGAAGGATTTCCTGACTACTGTGGTGATGTGATTATCAAAGGAGAGACTACTGTCCACCTGTGTCCCAAGGTCTCTTATCACACTTTCGGTGTTAAGTATACTACCGCCTATGTTGTAGTTCATAGGTACAGAATTTTTACCAAAAGGGATGACAATGCACTTTTTGGCGCTGAGCTTGATTCCACGGCTTTGACACCAGGCATCTGTCTCAGTGAGGCCCTTTTGTAGGATGAACACATCATTAGGAGTTTTGATTATGGCTCCTAGTTTGCAGTCATCTGCGAACTTCATTAGCCAAAGACCTTCTGTGTTAGCCTGTACTTCAGAGAAGTAGATATCAAACAGGAGAGAAATGTTTAAACTTATGCCTAAGGAGGCTATTCTTTTGCTGTCAAGGGTGTTCAATTTAGTAAAGGAAGGCACAGCTATACCTCATTCTTGGAAATATACAGTAATAGCCCATATTTTGAAATCTGAAAAAAGTGCTAATGAATGTTCCTCTTACAGACCTATATCTCTTTTGAATGTTGATTACAAAATGTTCATGGCAGTTCATGCTGATAGGATAAAGCAGTTACTTCCTTTCCCTTGTATATAAGGATCTAACAGGCTTCATAAATGACAGAAACGCTTATGACAATATTAAAAGAATAATTTCTCTGACTGATTATGTCAACCTAATGAAGAAGAATATGACCCTAGTGAGTCTAGACAAACCATGCATTTGACTCAGTTAATTGAAACTGATTCTAGCTTTAGAAAATTATGGTTTCTCGCATAACTTCGCTCAGTTAATAAAGCCACTTTATAAGAAATCTTTAGCTTATGTCAAGATTGGGTCATGTTTCTCTACTTCAATGTTTGCTTTGTTAATACAGACAATTGCACATTTTATTAGAATGAATTCAAACATTAATGGTATACTGCTTGGGAATAAACTAGAAATGAAAATACAACTTTTTGCTGATGACATTTTATTAATCCTGTTATAATATTAATTCACTATCTGCTTTAATGAAATCAGATGATTCCTTTCAGTCTTTTTCTGGTCTCAAATTTAATGAAAACAAATCTGTTGCTAATAAACTATGACAAAAGGAATTTAAATAAAAACTTTTCCCAATATTTTGCCTCTGATGAAAACATCAAATACCTGGGGATTATACTAACTAAAAATATAAGTGAGACATTAACTACTAATTATAACAATATATTAAATCATATAAAAAGCCTAAGCCAGAAATGGATAAAATTCTTCTTTACAATGCAGAACAGATTATACATAAATAGGATGATTATTTTCCCAATACTATTACATCTTATACAAGCATTCTTTACTTCCCCTGTCCAAACAATATATTAATCAGTTTAACAAATTAATGTTAAATTTCTTATGGTATTATAGTAAACCTAGAATAGCTATTAATCATCATTTGAATAATTGGAAAGTGGGAGTATAAATCTTCCAGACACAGTGATTTATGCTTTGTCATTTGTTATAAATATATTATCTTTGTGGTTGAATGCCTCTTATTCTGCTAGATGGAAGCAAATATATGAAAGTATCTGGTTAAAATCAGGTCAATCAATCTTACTGCAATGCACAGAGCTGGTACCCAATAAATTTCACAGGATGGTGAGAGAATATGCAGTTTTGGTTAAAAAGAAATATACAACTTCCAGAGTTATAACAGATACATTAAAATTATATAATAAATTATCTAAATAAGAATCCAGAAATTAAGACATGGATATTTTGTTATACCCTATTGCCTATACTCATGTAAGAATACTTCTGATGCGGCTATAATTAAAAAAATTTTAAAGAAAAATAATTACTATATTGGCATCAGCTGTTACATAATGGCAAACTTTTAACAATGGAACAAGTTAAAAATAAATTTTATCTTGATGGAATTATGTGGCTAACAATACAACATTTAAGGCAATAGGTTATAGACAGACTGGAATTAATAAGATCAACTGTCAGACAAAATGTCCTTAAATTTACTGAATATCTGATTTACTTAACCCATGTAGTTCAAGGAAAAGGTTACTTATCAAAGACTTATAAAATAATAAAATGCACAAAAATATATTACAAAGAAAATTTTGGGGACTATTACAAATCAATTAATAATCAAACCCCTGATGATAACGAGAAAAGATTAATACTAATTTCTTCTAAATGTACTTCTGTGTCAATTCAGTGGAAAGGATTTACATGGAAGTTTCTTCATATGTCTTTTTTACACCCCACAAGTTAGAATTAATGTTTATCTAGGAAATTGGTTGCTGGAGATGTAAAGAAAAACGAAAAGTAGATTGGCAACACATGTTTTTTTTATTGTAAATTGCTTAAAGTGCTTTGGGATTGGGTGAACCAATTTTTACAGTTTTTAATGATAACTTTCAGTTGACTAAATCTTTAATCTTGCTTAAATCACCCATTCCACAATGTGTCTCCAGAGTAAAATTTTCTATGGATTCTTCCAGCCATCGCATGCAAGACAATTACATCCAAATGGAAGAGTGAAACATCTCCAACTTTTAAAGACATCAGAAGCATTGTACTGTCTGTACCTCAGATGCAGTTAGCAACTATCAAAAGAAGAACAGAAAAGATCACTGCGTATTACATCTCCTAGCAGAAAGTAGTGGAAAGACTGGAGAGAAATGACTGACATACTATATGAACATATTTCATATTTTGATGATTCTTTTGATTACATCAGTTTAGGAGCTCATGTAAAAAGTTTGTTTTGTTGGTCTGTTATGTATTTATACACTGTTATTTGTGTTGTTGACTTGTATGTTATTATTATTATTTTTTTTTTAGATAAGTCATTTTCTTGTCCCATAAAAAAAACAATAAAAAGAATATGGAAAAAAAAGGTAACCTAGTATTTTAACTGTGCTGAAAGTAACTGAATCAAGGGATAACCATTATCATGAAAAGGGAGCACTGTATTATAAAACAATAACACGCACATGACTATATTTACTTTTAACACGTGAGGCATTTTAATTAACTAGACTAGAATGTTTAATTTATGAAATGCAAAAACAATTCTTGAAAATCTACACAGGCCATATTGCTCCCATCTATGAAAGGTTGATTTACTACCACCTTAGGACAATCACATAAAGCAGAAGTAAAACATACAGATGTGACTATGTGCCACATAGAGTCACTCTCTAATGATCTTATAACATACTAGCACTCCCAAAGCATAGCAGCACTTGCCTAGTACACAACCTTTTATTTCCACCCCCTCCAAGAACCAACCAAACACAGACACACAAGCAAACTGTAGATTTGGGTAAGTGAGTAACAGCTAGATGGGACTTGAATGATTTGCTCAGACAAAGATATCAACATACTGATTTTAGTACCCCTACTCTCAGCTGTCCTTATTTTGCAGGAGTGTTCTTATTCTCAGGCTTGATTTACCTCTGCACGACATATCTATTTTTGGATGTATATCACTATTTCAGGCTTGATTTACCCCTTTTTACAATTTTCTGAATCCTTCCCACATATCACAAGTGATCCACATACTGCTGGCCCAAATGATTTAAAGAAAGAGGGCACATATCTTACATCTCCATTTTCAGAAGCAAAAATAAATTACCTTGGTGTGCTAGAATTTTGCAATAAAGTGTATTAATGTCTACAGATTTTACATTCTCTCTTTGATAATGTGCCTATATTTTATGATCGTTTTGGTCAGTCTATTTTTTTAAAAATGTTTCTGGATAGTATCCCACATTCTTAATGGAAGTGGGAAGTATTCTGTACTATTTAGTAATCAGATGTTATACTAATTAGATGACCAGATTTCTGTGTGGATGTAGTCACTTCTCAAGGGCCTCTGCACCTGTTTTCGATATCTACAGGTTGAGATGTACTCAGCTCTATACCACCTCATTTTCTAGTTTCTTGTAGGTAGTAGTGCTCCTGGATTAAAACCTATGCCCTGCAAATTGAAGCTGTCTTGTCATTATTCATGATGGCCTTTAACATTCAACTACGCTTTCATTGTATTTTTTTTACAATATGCCAGGACAAACATGTAGAAAAGGAGTGGAATATAAAGATGTGACTATTTGCCTCACAGACTTACTCTGTAACAATCTCATAACTTGTGTACTAGCACTCCCTAAGCACCATTCTTCGTATTTCCACACTAAAGAAACCAAAAGAACAGTCTGAAGGACCAGATAATAAATTAAACATATGTATTTGCTGCTTACCACCTCAGGATAGATGTGGTAAACAAAGAGAATGTAAATTACAAAGGGGTGACAAAAACAGTGAGTATAGAGCACCTCCATAAATAATATGTTCTAAACCTCTCATGGTTGGCACCCTGACAGTATCTCACAAGCTGACCAAACCAGCCAACCAACTTCTACCAACTCAGCAGAGCAGTGGTTGTTCACAGAGATTGTCCATGACTGCCAAGCACCGCATCGTGTTACACAGAGGGAGCCTAGCTACACTGCAAAATAACTCAATTTCTCCCACATGTATCTGCAATGTTATTCTGAAGATCATTTAACAAAGTTTACAACCATAGTTTAGGATGAGAATACAGACTGACTGGTAAACTGAGAACTTGAGTTTATGATTCAGCTTGCACATCACCATCACAGTACAGTATGACACTATCAGTACTGCCCCTGCTACTCCTATCTGGGGATCAGTCTCACAATCCCCTTTTCTTTCATTCATGACTACCTCTTCACAGCTGCAGGGCCATTATACAAACCTTTTAGCACTAAAAGGTTTAAAAAGCATAGAACTCAGTACTGTCTACATACACCCACTAATGCTAAAACAAAATAATTACTAGATGGACTATTGAGTTTACAAATGAATGATAACATAAATCTGCTGTTTAAAAATACACCCATAAGTTATAAAACGCATTCATACTAGTACATAAACTGTCTATGTATGCACAATGTACATATATATATATATATATATATATATATATATATATATATATATATATATATATATATGTGTGTGTGTGTGTGTGTGGAATGAGACTAGTTGTAATGGTTAAGGTCTTCGCCTCTCATGCACAAGTTCGATCCTGACCTCAGACCAATGCCTGTTTGGAGTTTGCATGTTCTCCCTGTGTTTCTGTAGGGTTTCTCCCATGTCCAAAAAAACATGCTGAGTGTTTATATCTCAAAACTCATAAGTGAATGGAGCTGGGGCAGCAGCACAGACTCTACATGGTGCCCTTCAGGGGGAAGAGTTGCACAGACCAACCGCTTTGGGCATCTACTGTGATGCACAGTATCCCCAAGACAGGAGAACATGGATCACAGACTGCATGCCATGGCAGGACTAGCCACTTGACGGTGTAAAATATGGCTCTAGGCGATTTGGTCAAGTTGACTAATGTTGCCAAAATGGGCATGGGTAGTTACTGGTGATAAGTGGGTTGAGGACCCAGCCTACTCTTATTGCTGAATGAAATTGTATTACTAGTTCGTGTTTAACTACCTTTTCTATGTTTATCACTGTATAGTTATCTCTTGTTGTTCAACACTAGCTGAACTATGTTAACTTAGATTATCTCTGTATATATATATATTCTGTTGTGCTTATCAGCATATTCTGATTTTTTATTTTTCATATTGTGTAACTTTTTACCTCATTGTGGAGCTTTTCTCCCCGGGCCTCTGCTGAAAATGGACGGTGTCCAATCGGACCATCCCGGTAAACAAATGTAAAATAAAATAAATAAAAATAAATAAATACTCTGACCTATGCCAGGGACCCTTGCTAACAGTGGGAGGGGTATGTGTCCCTATTGGCTGTCTGCATCCCATAAAGCCAGCAGCCCTGGGTCAATAAGTGACTGGTCGGCTGGTGTTTGGGATAGCTCTGTTGAGCAAAAGCTGGATGTAAAACCAACCAACTTGCCAAACATGAACTGAGAATTGTTACACAATGTAGGTTTCACTGATAGGACACAGCTTGGAAGTGGATGACATGATTATACAGAGGAGGCTGGTCACCTATGTCTCCAAGAGATGAGATGGAAGGGCAGCACAGCAAATCCACTTGGCTTGGGATCCAGACTCTACTACTCAGGAGAGGGACAGGCTAGAACTGGTGTAGGAATTGTGGTGAGAGAGGGGTTTCAGAAGTCAGTGAGGGATATCATCAGAATTAATGACAGACTCATGGCAATCAGACTCCACTGTAACGATAGGGCAGTATTCATAATTTCAGCCTATGACCCACAGCAAGGTTGTGATAGTGAGGAAAAGAGTGCATTCAGACAGCAGTTGCAGGACCTACTTGATAAAGCAGGACAATATGAAATGCTGTTGATAATGGATGACTTGAATGCACATATTGGGACAGACAGAACAGGATATGAGGACTGCCTGAATCTACATGGGAGGGGCAACAGGAATAAAGAAGAAGAAGCCATTCTAGACATCTGTCTGGCAAATGGCTTGACAGTAGCCAGCACATGGTTCAGAAAAATGCACAGTTACAAGATCGCATACAAGAGTAGCCAACATGCAACTCAGGTAGACTTCCTCCTAGTAAGGAAAAGGCACTGGGGTAGAATCCATGATTGCAAAGTCATCCCCAATGAAACAGTCAGCACACAGCATAAACCACTAGTTGCCACAATCAGCTGCAAGCAGTGGTCAGAGAATGCTCTAAGGTCAACAGAGACTAGGCTGAAGACCTGGAAGTTGACTGGAGAGAAAGTACAACAGTTCAAGAAACTACTCAGGGCTCTAGCACCCCAAGAAGAGGAGGAAATTGGTGGAGTTGAACAAGAATGGCAGTGCCTAAAAACAGTATGTGTTAGGACTACAAAAAAGATATGTGGCCAAGCCAGGTATAGAAATAAGGTACATAAGGAAAGCTGGTGGTGGAATGCAGAAGTCCAGGAAGTCATCAAAAGAAAGGAGGAGTCCAGAAACAAGTGGGAGATAGAAAAGACTGATCTAGCTAGGAAGGACTACTGGTTGGCTAACAAAGAAGCTAAAAAGAAGTTGTAATAGCAAAGAATAGGGCATCGGAGGTACTCTACCAACTTCTGGAAAGTGACTCAGTAAGTGGCACAAAGAAACTATATCAGGTTGCAAGGCAAAGACAGAAAGATAAAGAAGATAGTCAGACACCCTTCATAAGGGAGGCCGGCAATAACCTGCTCACCAGTCCACAGGACATCAAAGACAGATGGAAGGAATATTCCCAGCAGCTTCTGAATGAAGAAAACCCCACAGGAGATGTACTACCCCAGAAACAGCCTATGATGGGAGAAGAGGAGGAGCCCACCCTAGAAGAAATAAGAACACCACTAAGGAAAATGAAGTCAGGGAAAGCAGGAGGCTCAGATAAGGTCACATCAGATATGATAAAGGTGCTGGGTGAGATAGGGGAGAAATAACTCCTGAGGGTAATAGCAGTGTGGAGGTTAAGGCATATCCCAGGTGAATGGAGAATTCTTGTGCCAGTGTACAAGAACAAAGGGGACCATCTAGAACTGTGGGCGGTACAGAGGTATCATACTTCTATCACATTGCATGAAAGTTCTGGAAAGGGTGACTGATAAACGGATATGCAGAGTAGTAGAATGTAAGACGGGAGATGAGCAGTTTGGATTCAGATCAGGATGCACCACAACTGACCCGATGTTTGCAGTGAGACAGATACTTGAGAAGAAGCTAGAGATGAGGAGAAAGTCGAAATGGCCATTCCTAGACTTGGAGAAAGCATATGACAAGGACCTAGGAAAGCTACTTAAGGCAGTACTGCAGTGTTTTGAAGTCCCAGAACCATTGGTAGAATTAGTGCAGGCTATGTAGAAGGACCCAATGACTCAAGTATCAACAGTGTTCGGCCACACACAGGGGTTCCCAGTGGGAGTGGGTGTACACCAGGGTTCAGCTCTGAGTCCACTGCTGTTCATACTGGTGATGGACTACATTAGCAAACAGGTTGGAAGGGACAGATCAACAAAGATTCTGTATGCAGACAATGTGGCATTACAGGCTGAATCTGAGGTAGAACTTCAGCAAAAGATAGGAGAATGGAATACAAAACTGAAGGCACATGGGATGAATAAGCACAGATAAGACAGAGGTAATGGCAACAAATTGGGGAAATCAGAAGGAGCTGAGAAAAGAGATGGAAGGGAAGATAATGGAACAGGTAAACAGCTTCAAGTATCTGGGAAGGGTGGTTGAGGAGAAGGGAAGTCTGAATGAAGAGGTCAAAGCTAGAATCAGTGAAGCTAGTCAGTCAGTGTCAGGTATAGTCTATGACAGAAGAATGCCAAAGAAGGTGAAAAGTAAGGTGTACAAGACAGTGGTGTGACCAGTACTACTGTATGGTACAGAAACCTGGGCAGTAAAGGCAGAACAGTTAAAGAAGCTAGAGGTAAGAAGGGTGGTAGGATGCACACTGTGGGACAGATGAAGAAATGAGGACATAAGAGCAGAAGCCAATGTAGCTCCAATTGCAGAAAAGATCAAAGAGAACAGATTACGGTGGTTTGGACACATACAGTATTAGTTCAATAAAGCTTTTGGAGAAATCTTTTTTACTTCTTGATTCATATGGATATTTTGTCACATAGGACCTCTTTGTGGACATTTATTTAGCGTCTAATATAACTGATTTTATCCTGGATTCTGTCTACAGCAGCCATTTGAGTGTGGAGAATTTACAAGTGTGGACTATACAAGAATGCCCTTGGCGTTCACAAGTACAGGGTAATTTTGTCTTCTGGTTTTCGTTTTCACTTGTTTGTTACTTTTTGCGTTTAGTAGTATAAAGTAAGGCAGCCGATGCCATTACATCAGTTTATCTTTCCCTAACCTGTCAGGAGCCCCCAAAGTAGGAGGCCAGGTTTTGGTGGAAGAACTCCACCAGTGGAAAATAAATACCAAAATATCCCTTGTAAGGAAAGAAAGAGAACAGAGGGGGAGGGAGGGAAACCAGGACTGCAACAGTGAATACACTCGAGCATCTCCATTTATGGTAAGTGTACATAATTGTACTATGTTCGTGTTTCATTGTTGCAGTGATCACATTTGGGTAGATTCCCAAAGCTGTAGAAATGGGTGGAGGCAGTCAAGGAAAGTAGGGGCTGGCTAGGATGCCCTTCAAGACTGCAGAGGCAAACCCTGCCCTGGATTTGGAGGAGAGGGGCAGGTGGTAATGCTTGGCAAAAGTGTGAACAGATGTCCAGGTGGCAGCCTCCAGGGATGTCCCTGGTGGGGACTCCTCTGAGGAAAGTTGCTGAGGTGGAGGCTGCTCTGGTTGAGTGTGTTCTGATCCTCCTGGATGGAGGCTTTCCATGCTGTTTGCAGCAGAAATGCATGCAGTGTGCTATCCATTTGGAAATGGTTTGCTTGGATATGGCTTTGCCTTCTGCCCCTGTAGCAAAGCTAACTAGCAATTGATCAGACTTTCTGAAGCATTTAATCATGTCCAGACAGAATCTGAGCTGCCTGTGCACATCTAGAGAGTGAAGAATCCTTTCCCCCTTGTTCTTGTGATTATGAAAGAAGGTGAGCAAATGAATGGATTGGATGACAGCAGCACTGGACACCACCTTGGGCATAAAGGATGAGTTAGTTCTGAGGGATACCCAGTCTGCATGGAAGATGATGAAGGTTTCCACAGCCATGAGTGCTTGCAGCTCAGAGACTCTTCTGGCTGAAGTGATGGCCAGAAGGAATGCTGTCTTCCAGGAGAGAAATTTTAACTCCGAAGAAGAAGCTGGTTCAAAAGGGGGCAGGGTGAGCTTTACAAGACAAATTTAAGGTCCCATGCTGGTGTTGGTGCCCTTCTGGGGGGGGGGGGCACAGGTTGCTAGCCCCTCTGAGGAACTCTTTGACCAAAGGGTGTGAGAAAAGGGGATGCTCTGTGGGAAAATGAGCAGAAATAGCAGAGGCATGAACTGTTATAGAGGACAAGGAGAGGCCACTGTGTAGTAGGTCAGCTAAGTAATCCAGGGCGAGAGGAATGGAGGGCTGTGCCATATTGGTTCCCTTAATCTGGATCCTGGTTCAGAACCTTTCCCATTTATCTGCATAAGACTTTCTGGTGCTAGGACTTCTGTCCTCACGGATAACATTCAAAACCTGTTTACTGAGGATGGCTGATTGGTTTGGGGCTAGGGAATAAGCCAAGCTGCCAAACTGAGTGTCTGCAATTGGAGATTCATGAATTCCCCTTCCCTCTGGGTCAGGAGGTTTGGAATCTGAAGAAGATGCCATGGAGGCAGTGGGGACAAGCTGCGCAGCAAGGGGTACCCAGTGATGTTGGGGCCAGTCTGCAGCTATAAGAATGGTCCTGGGTTTTTCCTCCCTTATTTTGAGCAGTACCCTGGGGAATGAGAGAGAGGGGAGGAAAGGCAAAGACCGATAGATTGCCCAGGGGAAGGACAGGGTATCCACCTTCCAAGCCATGAAGTGATGCTCCCTGGTGCAGAATTTACTGAGCTGATGGTTGGTGTGGGAGGCAGGGGTCGACCTTCGGGGTTCCCCATTTCTGAGTTATTAGGGTGAAGGTACTTCTGTTGAGTTGCCACTCGTGTGGATCCAGAAGACTTCTGCTTAACTGGTCTGCCAGAGAGTTGAGAGAGCCTGGTAGGTATTGTGCTAACAGGTGTAGCTGCATGGAAGACGCTGTGAGCCAAAGGGTCATGGCCAGCCTGCATAGAGGGTAAGAGTGAGTCCCTCCCTGCTTGTTGATGTACCACATCACAGTGGTGTTTGTCTGTTTTGATCAGGAGAACCCCTGGAGAGAGAAGGGGCTTGAAAGCTATCAAGGCATGTTGCACAGTCATCATCTCTTTTAGATTGATGTGCAGAGGGATTTGCTGTAGGCCCATTGGCCCTGTATGCACCTGCCATCCAGGTGTGCACCCCATGCATAGTCTGATGCGTCTGTAGTGAGGGTCTGGTCGGCAGGGGGTGGGGAGAAGGGCAGTCCCTTGTTGTGGAAGCATGCTGTTGCCCACCAAAGAAAATCCTTTCTGAGGCAAGGAATTATAGGTAGAATAGTTTCCAGGTCTTGAGAGTGCTGACACCAAAGGCTCTTTAGGTACCATTGAAGTTCCCTCATATGCAGTCTGGCACATGGAATGAGTAGTATGCAAGATTCCATGAACCCCAGAGCTTGCAGGATCTTCCTTGCAGACAGCTGGGACCTGGTGGCTAGTTGAGAGTAGTAGGGTGTCAGGAAAATGTGTTTCTCTGGTGTAAGGAATACAATCCGGGATGATGTGTCCAGACTTGCTCCCAGGAAGATTATCCTTTAGGTGGGCACTTGTTTGGATTTCTTTTCATTGATTGTGCACCCTAGGGAGGTTAGTAGGGTCTTTACAAAGGCCAGGTGCTTGAGCAGTTTTTCCTGGCTGTCTGCCTGAATAGGGCAGTCATCTAAGTATGGGTAAATTTGGATAGTTCTTTGTCTGCAAAAGGAAATGGCCAAAGCCAGACATTTTGTGAAAACTCTGGGAGCAGTAGATAAGCCAAAAGGAAGTGCACATAACTGAAAGTGTTGAGATCCTGCCCTGAAACAGAGATATTTCCTGCAGGATTCCCTGATAGGAATGTGGAGATAGGCATCTTTTAGATCTAGGGTGGCTAGCCAGGCATCCTTGGGGAGCATGGGTAGCAGCTGCTGGAGGGTGAACATTTTGAATTTTGGGATCATCAGGAAGGTGTTTAGAATGGATAGATTGAGGATGGGGTGAGAGGTGCCCTCTTTTCTGGGCACCAGAAAAAGCCTAGAGTAGAAGCCGTGGCCTATCTGTTCTGCAGGAACTTGCTCTAATGCCCTCATAAAGAGCAGGGAAAGGATTAGCTTTTGAGCCTCTGTCTACTGATTTGGTGGTAGATCTGGAAACCCTTTTTGGGTTGGAAGGGTGTGGAAGGAGAATTTATATCCCTGAGACACAATGTTCAGAACCCATTGGTCCTTGGCAATGGTGGCCCAGGTGCTTGAGTGAAAGGAGAGTTTTCCCCCCAGGGGTATGTGAAGGTGGGCAGAGGGAGGTGGTGGAGGTGATGAATCACTGTGAGTTCTTTCCATAAGGGGGTGGCTTAGAACTCCCTGGTTTTGAAGTGGAGGTAGTCCGTTGCTTTGATCTCTGCATTCCCTGGGGCTGCTGTCTGGGGGGTCTGTTTCCTCATGGCCTAGGCCGAGCCAGTTTACTTGGAGCAGGAAAGGACCAGTGCTTGGATGGACAATGCCTGCTGAACCTAAGGGGATGGACCTGTAAGAAATCCTTAACTGTTTGCATAGATTTTGCTTTTTCTTCCATCTTTAAGATCTCTTCCGCCTTATTGCCAAATAAGTTATCTTTGTGCAAGGAGGCATCCAACAATTTAGATTTGACATGGTCTGGCAGGGGTTGTTCATTAAGCCATGCATGTCTTCTAATGACAGAATCAGTGACTGCTGCCCTTCAAGAAGCTTCTAGGGTGTCAAAACGACAGTGCAAAGTGTGTTTAGTTACTTGACTTGCAGAATGCATTAAGTCTTGTAAATCTTTAGATTCTGCCCAAGCAGGAAAAGAAGACTTTTTGGTTTAAGGAGTTCCCAAAGTATGTTGCTGAAATTTCAGCATATGGAACTGATAGTTTAGTGCCCTGATAGCAAGAGTAGCTAGGGTGTATACTTTTTTACCCCATCTGTCCAATGCTTGGGAATCCCTGTCTGAGGGGGTGGGATTCTTAGCAGAGGTTGCTTTAATCCCTTTTGGCCTTTGAGAAATGACCTCAAGGTCAGCTGTAGGATTTTTAAAAAGATATTTGTGTAACTCAGGGTCTCTATAGTACCTGTCTGGTTTTCTGGGAGCAGGAGGTAGGGTGTCAGGAGTCAAGCTGGATTCATGGAAAACATCCTCCACAAAATCCAGGACTGGGGGGGAATGGGCAAGTGTCTGTGTTGCGGAAGATCTGGGAATTCCCTGAGTCTCTTTTTAGACTGAGGGTATTCCTGACTCTCCCATTGGAAATGCTCCCTTAACATATGCAGGGTTTCCCCAAAGAAAAAATCCTCTGGGGGGAGAGGCTGAAGGAATGGAGTCCTCTGCATCAGAATCCTCATAAGTGGAGAGGGTTTGCATGTCTTCATAGTCAGATGCATCAGATTTATCTGACTCTTGTTCAGATAAAACTACAGGGGACAGATCTCTTTTCCTTTTGGAGGGATTAGCTTGTCTTCCCCTCATCAGTATAAGGTCTTCCGCCATTTTAAGCATTTGAGACTGAGGCAAGGTAGCAGGCACTTGAGAGTGGGTTGTTGGATTCTTGGGTGTGTTTCGAACCTTAGGCCTATGAAACTCGTTTGTTTTTGAAAGAACGGTAGTCGCTAAAGAAGACATTGGTTTGTGTTGAGATTCAGTAGTGTGAAGGACTTCCTTGGAAGCCAGTGCCTGCTCAGTGGCTCCGGACCCATCCATGGTAGAGGCGACCGCAGGATCCTTAGCCAAAGAAGAGTTTTGCAGCATACCAGACTCCGAAAGGGTCTTGGTAGTGGCCTGAAAATTAAGTGAAGTGGGCAACAGGGGCTGCGAAAGTGCCTCACTGAGTACCGGAGGACTGATGACTAGCTTAATGGAAGCATTGTTGGTAGGTTTGGACCTGTGCGGTCTGGCTCTGTCTTTATCTTTACGTATTTTCAGAAGATCTGCTGTCAGATTGCTTACCGAAGCCATATCAGAATTCAAGGACTGTAAACGAAAATATCTGGCTACAATAAGGGCCGACAACGGATAGTTCTGGCATGGAACAAAACACAGAAGTGACAACGGGGGAAGTCGTGGCCTGGGCCTAAACAAGTGAAGCAGTAAGAGTGAAGTCTTGGTGTGGTATTTCTTTACAAATGTGAGACAATTATTAACTTTTTCTGACATCGGTTAGTGCACAAAAAAAGGATCCCCAATGGGGTACTTAGCATTAGAAGACTTCAACTTCAATTTGGTAGACGAAAACTCAGGTAGCAGCCGACCAGCACTTGTGCGAACTGCTTCTGCTTTGGGCTCCATGGTAAGAAAGACTGATGTAATGGTGTCAACTGCCTTACTTTACACTACTGACGACCTGACGTCAGTCCTCAAGTGACAGCAACCGACACAGAAATACTAAGTCTTGGGTATTCGGGCTGGCCGAGGGCTACCCTGGCAGGGATAACCCTAATGTGATGACTGCCACAGTGAAACACTAAGAACATCTACATCTATAAAAAAAATGTTTTTTAAACAGTAGTGCATTACTTACTAGAAATGTAGCAAACAGTTGCGACAGTTTAGTCCCTGTTTGCACACAGTACAACAGCTGTGTATTAGTTAAAAAAAAGTCTTCTTTTAAACTGTAGCAAACTGCTTATTACAAATGTAGCAAATAGTACCGTGCCTGCACAAAGTGCCATAGTGCTCATGCCTTACTTTAAAAAAAAATGTTTTTCAATTAAACTGTAGTGTACTGCTTACTACAAATGTTGCAAAACAGTTGCTACAGTTTAAACCACACATGGTGAGCACTGTGCTGCAGTGCGCAGGTCTCACTACAAATGTAATACTGGCTTTTAAAACCCAGTATTGTACTAAAGAAAGTGATTATGTTGAAGGATGGACAATTGTGCCCCCCACCCCTTTGCGCCTGAGGCAATTTCCCCTCTCACTCTGCCCTAGCTACGCTTCTGATCAAACTGCATAAAATAGAGGATTATGATTGAGTGTCTGAGCATAACCAGGTTATGTAATGAAGACATAGGTTCATGGGTGTGTACTAGGCTAATGGCCCTCAAGCTTTTACAAGCCTAGCACATATAAGTGCCCTGGCATCGCGCCATCCGACATTAGTTCCCAGTGCCTCTATTAAGTACAGCCACTGGAATGATCCCCAGGGTGAACTTTCTATTTCCCATCCACTCATCAAGATTTCTCTTGAAGAGGGCCAGTGAAGTGTTCTGCTTGACATGTATGGGAAGTCTATTCCAGAGCATGGGCAGTCTCTGGGTTATGAACCTGTCCCTCCAGCATGTTCTGTTGACTGTGGTAACGAGGTTGAGGTCTCTGAAGAGTGTGGTGCGGAGGGATTGGGATTTCTTTAGATGTAACATTTCTAACAGGGCTGGGTCAGACATGGCTTTGTAAGTCAAGCAGAGATCGCCTCTTAGTAGACGATATGAAACAGAGAATAGCTGGAGGTTTTTTTGAGTCTGTCCGTGTAGGACAGGGGTCTGCAACCTGTGGCTCTTCCACCCCTCGGCAGTGGCTCCCTGTAGCTCTGAAAAGTAATGGCTACTCTTACGCATGACACATGCAGCGATTGAGTGATGGATTGCTCTTATAAACTTAAACACTTGGTAGAATAACATGGTTTCTTTTACCATGCATTCCACACACACAGAGCAAGCGAGCAATTCCTTGGCAGCATCAGCATCTCCTGAAAAGTTTCCGTACCTCTCCAGCATACCTCTGAAACTCTTACCACAAGAAATCTGAACACAGACAAATAAAGAGGGAAGAAAAATAGGGACAGATTTTAAATATTGCTGTTATAAACTTAAAAACTTGCTCAAATAACACTGTTTCTGTTAACATGCATTTTACACACACACACACACACACACACACACACACACACACACACACACACACACACACACACACACACACACACACAGTTACCTGTCCGCTGTACAGATTTTCACAGTGTCCTGATTTTTGCCTTATATTTTTGGTCTGTTTCTCATAAAATTGTGGTTTTCTGGCCAATCATTGGCAAATTATTTAGGACTAAAGTCAGAAAATATAGACAAACATTTGAGTTTCAGACTTCACACTCTTCAGAAAATTCATGCTAATGCAAAACCTGTTTTATCAACTTTCTAAGTTTGTAAGAGCAATATTTAAAAACTGTCCCGGTTTTTTGACCTTTGTCTCCACGTTATTTATGGCTTTGTCCAGATTTCTTGCACTAAGAGGATGAAAGGTATGACACACACACACTGAGATCAATCCCAATTAAAATCTCAACAAAGGAACATAAATAGGGATGGATTTTAAAAATTGCTCTTATAAACTTAAGTTCTTTTATATACAGTATAACAACTATATATAAAATGTCATATGCTGTGTTATCTTCATTTTATGGACCAAATATGCTTTGTGGCTCCAGATGAATTTTACTTGGTAGAAGGACCAAAATGGCTGTTTTGATAGTGAAGGTTGCAGACCCCTGGTGTAGGACATGTGTTTAAGGCCTAGGATCCTCTTCATGAGGTACTTTTGTGGCCTTTCCAGCTGTTGCATGTGTCCAGTGAGGTACATGCCAACTTCTTCCTTCGGCTTTTCCCGGTTAGGGGTCGCCACAACGGATCACCTGTCCGCTCATGATTGTCAGTAGAGTTTTATGGTGTTGAGTTGCCAGCCTGGCACCCAACCTTCCACAGAAGGCACACACACGCATGCACTCATGCCTAGGGCCAATTTAGAGTGTCCAATCCATGGATGCTAAATTCACCTTGTGAGTGAACTTCTAGCATGTAACAACCTGGGTTACTGTTAGAGTGAGGGTATTCTTAGTGAATTCACTGTAGTACATTAAGGTAGAACAAGGCCTGCAAATATAGAGTCAGACATGTATGCATTCAGTTTCAGAGAAAGACAGTTTATTAAAGGAAAGATCAGCGTGAAATGTGCAGAAAAAACAGAAATACAGAATGTTCCTTTCTTAAGGGAAAAATACAATCTTGCCAGCTACAGAATGTTTCTTTTTCAAGGGAAAGATGTACATAACAATGGAATGTTCGATAAAGAGGCACATGCAAGAGCAGGCTTGAAAACCAAGGCAACCAAGGCTAAAGATGTATGTAAAGCATTATAGTTTTGGTATTATTAAAATATATTTAAGATACAGTTAGGGAGGTCAGTTAGTTTGGACTGGCATACAAAAAAGACTAAATATTCACCATTCCAGAAAGAAAGTTAGCTTTTGGACTTGTATGTAAAAATGTCTCTACAATATAGACACTCGAGCCTGAGTACAGAAGACAGGTCTACAATACAGACACTTGAGCCCGAGTGCAGAAGACAGGTCAAATAAAGACTGTTTCAGTTTAAGTTATTCAGGAGAATCAGAATTTATGTGCAGAAACTTTGGAAATACTTAGCAGCACTATTACTAATTAGAAGTTATGTACTCACCATAACGTTCCATCTGAGTAGGTGACTTCATTTGGATGCAACCTGTGGGTATCGGATCCGACCTCGGATCCGAGCCGGCCTTTCAAAAGCTTAGGCTCCGAGCTCCTAGCTCCTCCCTCTACCCATAACCCCTCGCCAAGCCCTGACTGACCTCAGATTGAGTTTGCCTATATAATACTGAATAAAGTATCTGAACAAAGCATAAATACTCGCTGTATAAAGGGCAGGGGGAGGGGGGGGGGGATGGTTGCATCCAAATGAAGTCACCTACTCAGATGGAACGTTATGGTGAGTACATAACTTCTAAATCTGAAGTAGGCAGACTTCATTTGTCTGCAACCTGTGGGACAGAGTCCCCAGCTACCTGAATCTTGGGCCATCATGGAAGGATGTTCCGGAGCACCATGAGCCAAAGGATGCTCTTCCCCTGGAAACAACATCCACCTTATAATGAGAAATAAAGGTATGAGGTGAGGCCCAAGTGGCTGCCGCGCAGATATCATCCAATGACACACAGGACTTAAAGGCGGCTGACGTGGAGACTGCCCTAGTAGAATGAGCCGTAACCCTCTGAGGAGCAGGTCTACCTGAAGTATCATAAGCCTGCAGAATACAATTAGCAATCCATCTCGATAGTGTGACTTTAGAAACTGCTTTACCCAAAGCAAATTTAGCAAAGGAGATGAACAGCTGATCTGATTGCCTGTGACCAGCTGTTCTGTGAATGTAAAATCGTAACTGTCTATGAACATCCAAGGAATGCAATTTGTATTCTCCTTTGTTTGAGTACTTGGGAAAAAACACAGGTAAGTTGATTGATTGGTTGATATTAGATTCTGAAGAGACTTTTGGAAGAAAGGATGGATTGGTCCTGAGGCACACCCTATCTGGAAAGAAGGAAAGGTAAGGCGGTTTGACGCATAGAGCCTGAAGTTCAGACACTCTTCTGGCTGAAGTGATAGCTACTAAGAAGGCAGTCTTCCAGGAAAGGTACTTCAGGTCTGTAGAAGCTGCAGGCTCGAAGGGAGGAGCAGTAAGGGCTTGCAGAACTAAAGATAGGACCCAAGGTGGTATAATCTCTTTGACTGGAGGCCTCAACAAAAAAATCCCTTTAAGAAAGGTTTTGCACAATTTGGCCGTCATGAGGGGAGCTGTCTCATGACCAATGTGATAATGAGAGATGGCTGCCAATTGTACCTTAATCGTGGAAGAACTTGCCCCTTGATGAAAGAGGTCTGTTAAAAAATCCAACACTGCCGACATAGGTGCTGAAAAAGGATCCAAACTTTTCTGGACCGCCCAAATAGAGAATCTTTTCCATTTACTCCGATAAACCTGCCTAGTGGAAGGTTTATGAGCCGCCACTAGGATGGCCTTGACCGGTGACGAGATACCGGGAGTCCTAATCAAGGATGGAACTGGAGCAGCCAAGCTGTCAATTTCAGGGTGTGTAGATTGGGGGTCGGAATTCCCAGAGGATGGGAGATGAGATCCGGGATCGGATCCAGAATCCAGGGTGGATTCACTTTGTGAGACCATACAAAGGGGAACCAGGGTTGACGAGGCCAGAACGGGGCAATGAGAATCATTCTGCTCCCCAAACTGTAGGCTTTCTGCAGAAGCCTCTGCATCAGAGGTAGTGGAGGGTAGGTATAAAGGAGACCGGGAGGCCAAGCATGCACCAGCGCGTCTCTCTGGGATTCCCCTGGTGGGGGAAGTAGAGCGAAGAAATTGTCGCATTTGGCGTTTGAGTGAGAGGCAAAAAGATTGCAAAAGGGTTGCCCCCAGACGGCAAAAATCTTCTTCACTACCTGAGGATTGAGAGACTACTCGTGAGGGGAAAGAATGGTGCGACTGAGTTTGTCCGCAAGGATGTTGGATTTTCCCGGAATGTGCGTTGCTACAAGAAAGCGTTTGGTGGAAATTGCCCATTCCCAGACTCTTATGGCCTCTCGACAAAGGGGATAGGACCTGGTTCCTCCCTGTTTGTTGATGTACCAGACTACCGACATGCTGTCTGTCTGAATCGCAATAGTCCCTGAAGGAAGAAGGTTGTGAAGTGCTTGCAACGCTAGGAGCACAGCCCTCATTTCCAGGACATTTATATGCAACGAAGTCTCTGTGGGGTTCCACGTGCCTTGGACAATCTTCCCCGCAGAATGCCCCCCCCACCCGAGGCGAGAAGCGTCCGTGGTCACTGTGGCTCGGGGAAATGCTGCACAAAAAGGTCTCCCTGTCAGAGGCTCCGGAGACTGAAGCCACCAAAGAAGGGAATCCTTGCATGCTTTGCTGACCGCTATCGGACTGTTGAGAGAGGAATAGAGAGGGTCCACTGAACCTGAAGGGTCCATTGAAGAACCCTCATGCGTAAGCGCGCATGAATAAGAAGCGGGATAGCTGCCGCCATCGAACCTAGGGCCCTCAGGACCGAAGCTGCTGTCGGAAATGGTTGCAGGACCGCTGCGACATGACACTTCAGGTTGGAAATTCTGTCTGGGGTGAGGAAGGCTCGCATTGACCTGGTGTTTAGCATTCCTCCTATGAAATCTATAATTTGTGTGGGGTGCAGTAAAGATTTCTCCCAGTTGATAGTGATGCCCAGCCTTGGGGCTATATGAAGGAAGTAGTCCCTGGCTGAGCACAGAAGATGCCTTGATGATGCCGTCAGGAGCCAGTCGTCCAGGTACGGAAAGACCTGTAATCCCTGGAGTCTCAGGTGGGCCGCTACAACCGCTAGTACCTTGGTGAACACCCTGGGGGCTGAGGTGAGACCGAAGGGGAGGACCCTGAACTGATAATGACTGGCTCCCAGCCGGAAGCGAAGAAACCTCCTGGACCGTCTGTCCATGCGAATGTGGTAGTACGCGTCCTTGAGGTCGATGGAGCACATCCAGTCGTTCTCCCTCAAGAGGGGGAGTATAGATTGAAGGGTGACCATCCGGAACTTTTGCTTGGTTACTGACAGGTTCAGCAGGGAAAGATCTAAGATCGGTCTTAAGTCCCCCATTTTCTTTGGCACTAAAAAGAACCTGGAGTAAAACCCTGACCCGGTTTGATCTAGGGGGACGCACTGGATAGCTCTTTTTTCTAGCAGCTGTCCGATTTCGATAGCCGCTGCCTCCCTTTGGTCGGGTGGTACATCTGGGAGGCTGCGAGATCTGGGAACTTTGTACAGGGGAATTGTATAACCTCTGGATATCACGCGAAGCACCCAACGGTCTGTTGTGATGGACTCCCAAGAAGTTAGGTGCCTCGAAAAACGCCCCCCGACTGCCTCCAGAGACGGACAGCCGGGCAACCCTTCAGGGCTGCTGCGTGGGCCTATCAGAGAAAGGTTCTCTGGACCCAAAGTTTCTAGGAGCCCCTCTGCCTCTAGGACGGCGACCTCCCTGTCCTCCTCTGCCACGGGAGGACTGGTTATCCGGAGCAGGTTGGGACTGCTGCGACTTCCGGAACCACATCTTCTTCTGTTCCTTTTGGTTCTTCGAGAAGGACCTCTGGGGAGCTGAGAAGCGGACTCTGACGGCAGACAGCGTCTTCCCGTCCTTCTCGCTCTGGACCAATGTTTCGCAAACAGTTTTGCCAAACAAGGCAGAACCATCAAAGGGGGCATTCGCGAAAGTCACCTTGAAGGGCTCTGCGAAATCACAGTGGTGGAGCAGGCCTGCCGCCTCATGACTAGGCCTGCTCCGCTGGCTCTAGCGGCTCCCTCGGTAGCGTGAGAAAGTAGCCGCATAGATGTGTTAGAAACTGCTCTAAGAGTGGCCATTCGGGTGGAGTATACCTGCTTGTCCTCACCCGACATGGACTCTGGGGGAGATGCAGCGTATTCTTTAATCAAATCCCGCTGCATCCTGATGACGTGTGCCATGTAGTTCAGCGCTCTCAAAGAGAAGGTTGCTGAACTGAAAACTCGCTTCCCAATGCGATCCATCGTGCGGGACTCCTTGCCCGGAGGATGCATAGAGGGACTCTCCTGGGCCAACTCCCTCTTAGTGGCTGCAGCCATCATCATGGCATCTACTGGAGGGCCTTTGCTCCAGTGAGTGCGGTCCGCCGGAGGGGAAAGGATACGGTCAGGATGCTTGGGTACAGGCTCAACGGTGTCCGGATCCTTCCACGCTCTGGTGGATATAAGGTCCACCAGAGGGTCGGCAGGAGGGGACACCCAAGAGGTAGATGGGCCCGCCTCGAATGCCTCCAAGAACACAGACTCGTCTGAGGAGGCCTTGGGGGCAGACCACCCCCCCCGATCCTCAACATTTCCATAATGTCTCCAAATGAGACATCTTCAGGGGGTGACCTTGGGGAGCCCTCCCCTTCATCCAAGTCTGTGTCTTCGGTAACGGACTCGGGGGAGTCCATGTGCCTCCTTTTGCACTTACGCTTCCGAGGTACTTCTTCGGGGGGGCTGTCCGAGGAGTACTCTTCCGCAGCTGGATGTTCCAAGGGAACTACTTGGGACATCGAGGCGGGCTGTCCCTGGGACCGGCTGGTGGGAGCCTGGCCCAACTGCAAGGGAGTGCGGGATGGAGCCGTGGCAGGGACCGGGGGTCCGGAAGTCCTCAACAGTGCCCTTTCCACTACGCCGAAGGCCGAGGGGGAGCCAGCAACTCTGAACCCCGAGAGCCGACCCCCACTCGGATCCGATGCGGATCGGGCGGAGCCGAGACTGTCGGATCCGAGAGACCGGTGTGCTCCGACCTAGACGGAGCCGAAGACACACCAGCTCCCTCGGATCCGAGGCTCGGACCTCGGCTCCGAGAGGTCGGGTCCGAAGCACCCAAAGCACTCAAGGGATGGGACGGGTCCGAGGTGCGCCGACCTATCGTATCCGACCCACCCCCGGATCCAACTCTGCCCGGCGCCAACAGCTCCGAACCCATGGTGTGGGTCGGAGAAGGAGCCAAAGGGGGCGAAAAAAGGGGTCGAAGCCCCTCCCGGATGGGGGGGGCTAGGAGCACTCCCATTTGCATTTGGGCCTGGATGAATCTCCTCATCATCCGGTCCATGTCTGCTTCACTCATGGAGAAGGTAGATCTAGTCGAGGCCACCAAAGCGGACCTAGAGAGCCGCCTTGGGGACCTCACTGAAGGGCTAGCCTCCTCCTCCTCGGGCCCAGGAGAGAACCGAGGGGAGTGGAGCCGAGGAGGAGGGAAACTAGAAGGCACAGGAGAGGCCCGCTTGGATGGAGGAGCCGAACTAGAGGTTTCAGCTCTCCGTTTGTGGTGCCTCTCCCTGTGCCTCTCCTTCTTTTCTCTCTCCCTAGAAGTCTCTCTCTCCTCCGGCGTCTTAGAGGGAGGTTGAGTCCCAGCCGGGGGAGGAGAGCCCACAGCAACTGCTTGCTGTGTAGAAGGGGCAGAAGCCGAAGCGGTATCTGGAGGGAGAAGTCCCGCCAGAACAAGCTTCGACCTCCGCTCCCTCAAAGCTCGGGGGTTGAACCCTGCACAAATGGTACAACCAGATGACAGGTGTTCAACCCCCAAGCATTTAACACACCGAGTGTGGCCATCCGCCGGGGACAGCTTATGGCCACACTCGGTGCACTTAGAAAAAACTGCCTTATGGGCTTCAGACATACTCTAGCCCTAGCAGGCCTAAACACACACAAACCACTCAAACTACGCAAACCCGGGAAGAAAATATAAAAGATAGAGGAAGGAAAGCCTAACAGACACACTTCTATCTAAAATAATCAAAAAAGGTTAAATTTTACAAAATTTTCCTGTCAGAAAACTTATCTGCACTAGGAGCTCAAGGAATCCGTCGCAACTTGAAAGCGGCAAACGAAATCTGGGGTCAGTCAGGGCTTGGCAAGGGATTATGGGCAGAGGGAGGAGCTAGGAGCTCGGAGCCTAAGCTTTTGAAAGGCCGGCTCGGATCCGAGGTCGGATCCGATACCCACAGGTTGCAGACAAATGAAGTCTGCCTACTTCAGATCCAGTATTCCAGCACTTCTACAGACTGCTATTGTTTATCAGCACGGTTAATGAAGACAGTTGCCTTCTGTGTGGAGTCGGCATGTCCTTCCTGTGGTCACGTGGGTTTCCTTCGGGTGCTCCGGTTTCCTCCCACATCCCAAAGACATACTGTAGGCGGATTGGATACTCTAAATTGACCCTAGGTGTGAGTGCGTGCATGTGCCTTCTGTAGAAGGTTGGGCACTGAGCTGGCAACTCAACACCATAAAACTCCACTGCCAATCATGAGCGGACAGGTAATCTGCTGTGGCGACCCCTAACCAGGAAAAAGCTGAAATAAGAAGATTTGGGTATCGTGAACCTTTAAATAAGCTTTATTAACCAAACTACAGTGTTTGCAGAATTAATTTTGAAAAGTAAAAAAGACTTGGCCCATAAAGGAGAGACTGGCACCTGTTAAGGACAAGTTTGGGTAATTAAAAGATAAAGACTTTCATTCCAGTCTCATTTCAGTTGTTTCCAGTTCATTCCAGTATGCTACATTCTCATTAATTCTTCAGTTACAACTGGAGAAACCTGATCATAATTTTTGTAGTGCATTAGCTTTACTTTCTCCCAAGTACACTTCCCAATTTTGCTCAGTCCTTCATAAATTAGAACTTTTGCTAAGATCTAGCATTTAAAAATTATCCTTTATTTTCTTAAGTCTGAATAAAGTATGAAGTGTACAGTAGCTTCCCATCAGTTTAAAAGCAGTAAGGGGTGCTTAATAAAAGTTAAGCACATTTTCCCAGCTTTTAGAACATTAATTCATCCAAGCACTACAGATTTTATCAGAAAGGTACATTTCTAGTTTCATAGCATAATCAGCACATTCCATGCACTGCAAATATAATACTTCGAAAGGCAAATTAAATCAATTTCAGTATATAATTATTAGTTGGTAATGAGACCATCTAATAAACTGAAGCTTCCAATCCATATGAATACTCCTGATTATTGCATAACTCAGACACATCATTACTAGTCTGGTAATTTTCTAGCCACAGAAAAGAATTAACAGCATATAAAAAAATCACAATGCGGTTATTGTAAGACTGAAGCTTGATGACATAGGTCATTATATAACAAATAATAAAAGTATCCATCTTTCCTTAATAGCCATTACATCCTAAGATTATTAACCATTGCAGGAACTTAACAAGAATTCTATGAATCTTTTGAAAATAAAAGGTGGGCACTGCAGCAACAATGACCTTATATCCTTATTTATTCCGAGTATAAGAAATAACAAAATGTTCTTCCTTGTTCAAAAAAGTTATGTTGTACATCTACTTGTTATTAACTTATTTCACAAGTTATCCTAAATATATTCCTGGCACAGTTTCTCTTACTAACATACCTTTCAACCTCTCAGCTCAAGAAATATGGACAAAGCCAAAAATAATGGGGGGGGGGGATAAAGGTCCAAAAAGAGGGACAGTTTTTTAAATATTGCTCTTATAATCTTAGAAAATTGAAGGGATAACAACTTTTGCATTAGCATGCATTTTCCTGAATGAAATCTGAAACTCAAACTTCTGTCATTACTTAATGACTTTAATCCTCAATGATTTTCAAGAGAACCTCAATTGTTTGAGGACTGGACCAAAATTATGAGGCAAAAATCAGTACATTCTGTGAAAATCTGGACAGTTGAGGGGTATGCTTATTAATTAAATATTACCTCCTACCATAAGCTGATTTTATTACCAGATTTTTTTTTAGCTCACAAATAGCCAATTGCACATTTATTCTTTTTTAAAATGTAGTGTATTATACAGTCAGGATGTTTTAGTCAAACAGTAGTTAAATAATGAAAACATTAATCTGAATGACTGTAAATCAGGAAAGAGAAATACATTCTCACTGTAATCCGTCCCTTCTAAGGAGACAGCATCACCCACTACAAACATTACCTGAATTTCAGCTACAGGAACTGGAAACAAGGCCTAGTATTTTGAGTTTTGCCATTATTTATTGATTGCAGTCTACAACCTTTTATCTCATAATTTAACAATATTAGGAGGGATCAGCAAGGAGAGACCTAAACGGCAAACCAAAACATGGGATGTCCCCAAAAAGAAGAAACAGTTATTAGGTATGACAGGAAGTATGAAACTATGCTTGTTTGGCATTACTGACTTGACTAACCTTAATCTTTATTATGACAAAAGAAAAAAAAACATTTTACAAAGGTCATTGAAAAAGAAACAGGAAGCAAAAGGAGGCATATTTTACAAGGAAATACTGGAGATGTATCCTACAAATGCTAGAAGTCTAAACCTCAAAATGCATTCACTCGAGGCACTCCTTAAAATGGAGAACATTGACATCTGTGCAGTGACAGAGACCTGGATCAAGGCTCCAGAGAGTACCCCTGCATTACTAGATTATAATTCATACCACACCTTTCGGCCACCTAACCTGGACTGAAACACTAAAGGCGGAGGCGTGTCCATATTCATTAAGGATATCCACATCTCCAGGCTAGTTGCTCAGCATAATGCATCCGAGATTGTCCAAGTGCAACTAACTCTGGGCAAGACCCACAATCAAAATTGTAGCTTGCTACAGATCCCCCACCATGCCCCAGGATTCCCACTCCTCATTTCTTAATACACTGGAAAATATTAGGGTACAACCTAACACCCTAATAATGGGCGATTCCTGTCCCAGAGTCTTCCCATACTCTGGAACAAACTACCTATCTATATCAAACAAAGCTCCTCATTAGCACTCTTCAAGAAAAATCTTGATGATTGGATGGGAGATAGGAAATTCACCCCGGGGATCACTTCTGTGGCTCTGCTCGACAGTGGCAAAGGAAAATAATTTTCTTGGGTGGCGAAAGCCAGGGTACCTTTGGCTAGGCTTATATAGGCCCTAGGTCCAATAGCCTAGTACCTGCCTATGAACAAATGTCGATTAATGAAAGCCTAGCACTCAAGATAAACACTAATTACCTAGAACCATTTTAATTCTATTTATCAGACAGTATATCTATTGTGACGGAATTCAGTGAAAAAAGATCGGTACAGATATGGCTCTCAAATAAATGTATTTGTACTTCGGTACAAGGGCATGTATCTGAGACGGAGAGATATAACTGTATGCCATGAGTATAGGTAAAAGTATAGATTAAAAAAAAAACAGAACAGACAATAATTAGCTCTTTCTTCCAGAAAAGGACCAGGGAGAGGAGGGAGGGAGTGAATACTGCAACAGTGAAAAGAAGGACATATACTGTTATGGTAAGATTTTATACTACTCTACTATGTCCTTCCATTTCGCTGTTGCGGTAAGCATAATATGAGGGAGAGTGCCAAAGATCAGGAAGAAATTTGAGGACAGGAAGGATTAGCAGAGCTCTCTAGGAAGCCATGAAGGACGGCCCTAGCAAAACTAGCTTTAGCTCTGGAAATTCAATCCAACTTGTAGTACTTGGTAAAAGTATGCACAGAAGTCCAAATAGTTGCCACAAGATCAGAGTTAGTAGCCAAAGCTCTAGTAGAATGTGCCTTTACAGAAGGAAGACTGTTACCATGAAAAACATAAAAAGAGCTTTTGAAATCCAACAAGATACAGTCTGCTTGGATACATCCAATCCCAAAGACCTGGGATCAAAGGCAACAAAAGCCGAACAGTTTTTTGTCTAATAGTCTTAGTCTTATCCAAATAAAATCAGAGTTGTCTGTGCACATCCAAAATGTGCAGCACATTCTCACTAGCAAAGAACCATTTTTCCATCTGGAATTATAGATAAACTCACTAAACTAGGTATAAATCCCCATGTCACAAGATGGGTTGCCAACTGGCTCACTGACAGAACCCACACTGTAAAAGTTGCAGACTCCAAATCTGACCTCAAAGCAGTGACAAGTGGAGTACCACAGGATTCCGTCCTGGGACCTCTCCTGTTTGGTATCTACTTCTCTGAAGTACAGGCTAACACAGAAGGCCTCTGGCTAATGAAGTTCACAGATGACTGCAAACTAGGAGCCATAGTCAAGTCCCCAAATGATGTGGACATCCTACAGAAGGGCCTCGCTGAGACAGATGCCTGGGTGTCAGAGCCAAGACCTCAAGCTCAATGCCAAAAAGTGCAGTGTCATCCCCTTTGGTAAAAACTCTGTACCCATGAACTACCACATAGGCAGCAATCTACTTAACACTGAATGTGTGATAAGAGACCTTGGGACCTAGGTGGACAGTAGTCTCTCCTTTGTTAGTCACATTGCCACAGTAGTCAGGAAGTCCTTCTACATGGCACACCTCATCATAAAAGGGTTCTCATCCAGAAAAAAAGAGGTTATTGTTCCTCTCTACTTGACACTCATTAGACCCATTATAGAGTACAATGCCCCTTTTGGAATATACCTCATAAGACATCTGCAGCAGCTGGAAAGGCCACAGAAGTACCACACAAAGAGGATTACTGGCCTCAAACAAATGCCCTACACTGATCGCCTCAAAAAACTCCAGCTTTCTACTCTGAGGTGATCTCTGCCTAACATATAAAGCTATGTCAAACCCAGAGCTGTTGGACATGCTACACCTAAAGAAATCCCAATCTCTCCAAGCTACACGCTCTAGGGACCTAAACCTTGTCACCACAATAAACAGGACATGATGGAGGGATAGATTCCTGTCCCAGAGACTTTCCGTACTCTGGAACAGGCTACCTATCTATGTCAAGCAAAGTTCTTCATTAGCACTCGTCAAGAAAAATCTGGATGAGTGGATAGGAAATAGGATATACACCCCGGGGATCACTTCTGTGTCTCTGCTCGACAGTGGCACAGGAAAATAACTTTCTTGGGTGGTGTAAGCCAGGGAATCTTGTTGGCTAGTCTTACGTAGGCCCTTGGGCTGATAGCCTAGTACCTACCTATGAATACCAGAGTTTGTACAGTGTTCTCCAGACAATTAGTTTGATTTTTGGATCATTCGGAAAAAAAATGGATGGGGGCAATGCTAGGCGCCCATCTACCACACCAGAGGACCTGGGACTCTGGCACAAAATAGAGGAAGTTGTCTGATTAGAGGAAATGCAAACAGATCTATTTGAGGAGTAGCCCACTGGCGAACAATGTTCAGAAACACATCCCTGTGATGCATTCATTTGTGGGATTGAGTTAAGTACTTGCTCAGCATGTCTTACACAATGTTTAGACCGGAGGGAATGTAAACTGCATGAACAGTCACTTTATATTGGACAGAAGATCCCATACCATGACAGCCAACCAGCAAACAAGTTAAGATCTTTTCCCACTGTTTGTTTACATACCACATAACTGTGGTGTTGTCTGTAAACACCTTGAGAGGTCTTGGGGAAAAAAAGAGAATAAAAATCTGAAGAACCAGCAGAAGTGCTCTTGTCTCCAACACTGATGTGCTCTTTCTGCTGAAGAGGAGACCAGACCCCTACACCGTTAGGGAGCCAAAAGCTGCTCCCCATCCCACATCTGAGGCATCCGTGAATAGTTCCTGAGATGGAAGAGGGGGATGAAAGGGGAGCCCTAGATTTAGAGACAACTGCTAAATCCAGCAGTGAAGTTCCTTCCCTAGACAGGGAAGAGGAGAAACTACAAAGTCTACAGGATGCGCAAGATGAAATCAAACTGTTTTCAGAACCACTGAAATTTTCTCATGTGGAGTTTGGCTAGACAGAGAGCACAGGGCTACAGACATACATACAAATATTTAAAGCACGGGCATTAAAGCCCTTCTAGCTTGCCAATATACCAAAATACTTGTTCCCATAATAAGTATCCAGGCTGTTCATAAAAATAGCTAAACTGGTACCTGCTTTAATGTAATTTGGTAGTCTGTTCCATGCATCAGCTACTCTGTCAAATAACCAGTTAGTACACGTCTCATTCCTACAGAATCTTCTACATAGGTTGTCTGATTTATTTATTTATAGTTTGTTTGCTAGGATAGTCCATTGGGCCACAAGGAGCCCGTTTTCAATGGAGTCCTGGGGAGAAAAGCTCCAGAAAATTACAAATTACAGATTTAACAAGAGTAAGTTATTAGACAAATGTAATGTGCACAAATGAAGCAAAATTAAACAAAGAGAAAAACACATTAGTACAGCGCACATATTAGTACAATGCGATAAGAGTAATATTTACAAACAGTCAAAGTTTTTAACAGTTTAACATATTAGCACAGTGCAATAACAGAAACAGTCTAAATTTTTTTTAACAATTATGCTAATTCATGCAGTTAATTTCTAGGCTACTCCATTGTACCATTCTAGGAGTTATGCTAATTCCTAGAGTTTATTAGGGGTACAAAACAATGGGATGCTATTATGAATTGTAGCTTATAGAGAGTAGCTATAGTGTAGGGAGATTATGCGGGTGGGAGCAAGAGCATTCCCATAGTAAAGCTAGATGTGTGTGAAGTAAGGTTTTGAATGAAGACAGGCTGCTGGTGGTGCGGACGAGAAATGATGATTTACTAGTACTTTTTGTTAACACCAAACATGCCCTAAGACAGTTGTCACTAAATGCTCTATAAACCCGAATAAGATCTCATCTTAGACATCTGTAAGAGACACTTTACAAGTTCAGATATTTTAGTCTTTCATAATAACTTAAATTTTCACATCCATGGATACCATTGATATATTTCTGTTTGACTCTTTCCAATTTACTCGTGCTTGTTTTCTTATAGGGTTTCCATATTGTTATGCCATACTCAAGTTTGGGTCTAATGTAACTAACAAACAATGACGTCATTATTTTTGATTTCCTACACTTTATACATTTTTTATAGAACCTATAGTTCTATAACTTTCATTAACCAATTGGTTGATATGATTAGAATAAATCATAGTTAAATCAACCCATACACCCAGGTCCTTAAATGAGTCTACATTTTCAATCACTGTGTGCTGTATTAAATAATCATCTTTCAATTTATGCCTACCAAATCTCATATGCTTAGTTTCTGATGTATTTATCAGCTTATTATACTATGCCCAAATGGCCAATTTAGTTAAGTTATTTTGCAAACATGCCTTATCTGTAATACAAGTGATCAGTTTACCCAATTTCAGGTTATCTGCATACAGACTGTAGAACACCTCAGAAAAAAGTTAGGTCTGAAGGATACAATCTAAACAAGCAATGGCCTAGGACAGAGACCTGTGGGACACCCTGACTGTAGCCAAGGATTTCATCTGTTCAGTTGCTGTACGATACTTGCCATCAGTGGCGGATCCAGAAATTTGCAAAAGGGGGGGTGCAGTCTGGTTAGCTGACTACCAGGGAGGAAGTGGGAAAGTGGGACTCTAGGTTTGCTGGTTATGAAAAGATGACTTTAAGAAGCTCTGACGTGTGTAAAGGGGTCTACTTCGAATAACCGAACCGCCACTTCACCGACACCCAGAAGATCGAGACGAAACGACCGAACAGGTAGGTGATCGAAAAGGCGATATTCCGACAGACGAAAGACCGACAACGGCAACGTGTGAGCGCGATCCGGTAAGTGTGCGATAGTGACGGATTTAGGATTGGGGAGCGGACAGGTAAGTGTACGATAGTGACGGAGTTTAGGTTAGGGTGTGGGAAAGGTGAGTGTGCGGTAGTGTCGGACTTAGGGTTCCGGTAAGGTAAGTGTGTGATAGTGACGTAGTGTAGTGTAGTGTAGGGAAGGGTTGAGTGTGTTAGGGTTAGTATGCGGGTGGAGTGAGTGTGCGATAGTGACGGGCTTAATGTTTTAGGGTGGGTTAAGTGAGTTAGGGTTAGGGTGCAGGTAGGGTAAGTGTGCGATAGTGACAGTGTTGAGGTTTAGGGGTGGGTTAAGTGAGTTAGGGTTAGGGTGCGGGTTGGGTAAATGTGCGGTAGTGTCGGACGTTAGGGTTAGGGTTTAGGTTAAGGTTAGTGGATATGTTATTGTGTGCAATGTGTAGTTTACGTTTTTTGTGTCGGTGTAATGGTGTTCGTTTTTTTGAGTTGTTGGTGTTTGTCGGTGTTGTGTGTTTTCGGTTGTTTGGGGTCGGTAAATTGTGTGTCGGTGAATCGGAAGTTCGGTTATACAAAGTAGACCCGTGTAAAGACATCACCTTACATTCAGCTGTACGTGATTCTGCTGTGGATATAGTAGTAGAAATAGGTAGACAAGGGGTCATCCAATAGCTGATATACTGAATATCTGTTAACGTCAAACATAATATTTGTACAAGATCAGGTCATATCCAAAGGTGTCAGCAACAAAAAGAGTGTAGCTTGTACAGACCATCCCAGAGGAACAGAGAATGTCCATCAGTGCTACCTGTAACCTGTGTACGATTTTTAGACCCAAAAGTGAGATGAATGGCTTGGGTGCGAGTTAATCAATGATGCAGAAGCTAATTCACATTTGAATGGTGGGCATACATGCCACTGTAATAGCCACTAATGGTGACTGGAGGTGTATAGAACATGAAAGCTATCAACAAGAAGTGTGTGTGTGTGTGTGTGTGTGTGTGTGTGTGTGTGTGACTTGAGCTTCAAATATACAGTGTATGGTTGAATCAACACAGCACAGGCTCACACACTCGCACTCAGTTTGTGATCGTGACCTGACATCCCTGCTCAAGGATTTGCTGAGGCCTGAATAATTGTGCTGGAAAGGTAATTTGTGAGGGTGTGGTGGGGTGGGTAGCAATCCAGCAAGGAAGGCAAAAGAAAAGTGTAGACATGTAAACAGAAGAATCTTGGGTCTGACAGACTTGTAGTCAACTGATCCAGAATAAAACAAATACTGTACTAGAAGAAGTCATCACAAAGACAAATATGTTAAGGGGGAAGGGTCTCTGATCAACAATGACTTAACCCTGATGGTTACTAAACAGCTGGACTGTAAAGACAAGTAAATATCCCTGGAGGCAACATGCATTTTATATGCTCTTTAAGAAAGTTATTCCCTATCAAAGCATTTACAATCAAAAGTAGGGGGTTATGTTTGCAGTGTTAGTTTCTCTTGAGATAACAGCATATTTAGCTGGAAGAGGAGAAAATGTACCCAGTAATATACATTCTCAGTCAGCCTCCTCCTTATTTTCCTATATTATTTGGGAGGACTAGATGCTGGTAAAGAAGAAAGTGTCTAATTTTTAAGTGTGCACTATTACTCAGCATTTAAAGCTGTTTCTGTTCTTCTGCAGAGTGAGTGGAGGGCTTCTTACTAGAATATGAAGTAAAAGTAAGGTATTAAGACAAAGCTTTTAAATGCCTCAAGTCTAATGTCTTTATTAAATCTAAGACAATTCTCACAGCATTCAATTTAATAATGTAGCCACAGCAAAACAAGCACTTTTATATTAACTCTAAGAGAAAAGACAATCATTCTGATTATGTCTAAATGTAGTTGCATTTTTTATAAAATTATAGCTCTGCAAATAGTACTCCACTGAAATAATAGTGCAGGATAGACAGTGTTAGCCACTATGCACTTATTTTCCTCAGGGATAAACTGAGAGAACATTAGTAAGTCAGACACAGAGAAGAACAGGAGAGAGCAATGAACAATGTCTATGTATGTCGTACACCTTCAGCATTGCTACCTTTAAGGACATGGGTCCTCACAGGGAAGAGACACTACTAGTAAATTTCAACCTTCTTGTGGGTTAAAAAGGTGGTTACATCAAAAATTAAGGTGGGTAAACAAATGTTATGATTTACTGTTACAGCGCAGTACATCAGAGCTGTGGGCAAAAGCAACGGAGAAAGCAAGATCTCTGTTGCTTTTTTTTTACTGTTTTCGCTATGTTAAATGGGTTTAACATAGCGAGACAGTTTTAAAATAAGCAACGGAGATGTCCGTTGCTTATTTTAAAACTGTCTCGCTATGTTAAACCCATTTAACATAGTGGAACAGTACAAAAAGCAACGGAGATCTTGCTTTCTCTGTTGCTTTTTTTTTAAAACCTGTCTCGCTATGTTAAATGGGTTTAGCATATCGAGACAGCTTTAAAATAAGCAACGGAGATCTCCGTTGCTTATTTTAAAGCTGTCTCGCTATGTTAAACCAATTTAACATAGCGAGACAGTGTTTTAAAAGTAGAGTTATACTAATGTAAAAATGTCCGGGCGACCGGACCTTTTTCCATTAGTATAACTCGATTTACAATGTGCACGTTGGCCAATCAGCGTGCACGTTTTGGGGGGGTCATGGTATAATATATAATATACAGCCTTGACAAAACAGTATATTAAAACACTGATTAGAGTCATAAACTAACCTGCAAACATGTCCTCCAATAAAATTAATTCCAATCATGTTTATGCATTAAAATAAATCATTAGATATCTTGCCTATTAGAACTATTTCTCTGTGTGCAATTTACTACATTAACATTTTCAGGTTCATTTTTGCTACTTGTCACAGCACTATTCAAAATATTTCCTGCTTATGAGGAAGCAACCATGATTAACACATATACTATAATCAATCATAACCAGTTATTCACCTGAAAGTGAAACACAGCTTGGTAACAAGGATAACTCTGGAAACACAAGACTTATGAAATTAACCTTACCCTCACACAAGACCAAGTTTTTTTTAAGTGTTTTTATCATAATGAACAATTAACTCTATATTTGCATTTTTGAGCCAAATGGCAAATGTCTACACTAAGGATCACTGCTTTACAAGAATCTTATAACACTTCTTTGCTTCTCAAGAGGACACAGGTGATTCCTAGACTATAAATGAAAATTCAGAATATGATACAGTTGATATATGTAAGATAAATAAATCACAGCATATTAACATTAACAGTAGTTCAACAAACAAATTGTGCAGGTAAAGAAATGTATAACAAAGCTGGATCCATGTGTAGCATATTCTTGCAGTGGATAACAGAGCATTAAATGAAACCACTGAAATAACAAAGGGTTTGCTCAGGTATGTCATTATTAATAATAAAGAAAATGCTATCTCAAAAAATAATGTGAGCAGACTTCAGTAACTGAAATACATACATACATAAAGGTACAAAAGTAAATGTTCTTACAAAAAAAAAATTGCATAGAAATTCTTAGTAAAGGAGACTTGCTGGAGATAACTATTTATTTTCCAGACTTTATTTTAATCTTTAACCAGGTGAAGCATATCCTTGCAGTCTGATAACAAAGATGGTCACAGTGAGATGCTAAGCTACCTCTCTTTCCATCTTCGTATGCCATGTGTAATTAAACACTCTGAGGGTGCATCTTGCATCAGAGAAAACTTGTAGGACATCTTCTTACCTCTTACTAATGCATGTAATAGGTCAGCAACCACCCACGGAAGAGCAGAATTAAGACATCGCTTTTAATTATTAGCACAGGGCACTGTCTCTTGTATGTGATCAGTTGGGCATCATACACACACAAAGAATTTCCAATGGCAAAAGTCTACACTAAGGAGTACTGCTTTACAAGAATCTTATAACATTTCTTTGCTTCTCAAGAGGACACAGTCCTCTCTTCATTTGCAATAATATTCCAGCCAGAGGACATGCAGTGCTGGGAAGCAAAGAAATATAACTTTGTTTCTTACAGGTTTGTAAACTCTGGTTGTGCAGCACAACCTCTGTTTACAAACCTGTAAAAAAAAAAAAAAAAAAGTTATATTTCTTCAGTTTTGAGGATGTGTACAAAGTTGGTGGGTCCTGACTCCTGTGACATCGTTATCAAATATTGCAGAAAACCGCACAATAAGGCCACTGAGGTAAAAACTGGTTATCACGCACTAAGTTAAAGCAAGGAGTAACGAGTAGCATCCCGATTAAAACATGACAAACAAACTGAAAGGAGCGAAAAAAAAAAAAACAATATGCACTTAAACTGTTTTTTCTTTTATATCCAGAAATAGGAAAACGCAGAATGAATAACAATTAGAAGAGTGACTGGCATATTTGCAGTGCTTAAGGGGAGAACTAAAATCACTATCCACAGTCAGAATACAGAGAACGGCACATCTACTGCTTCTTTGGTGCATTGAATTGATAATTCAATAAAATAAAAGACTTAGGAAATTACCTCAATGCAGATCACTCCCTTACACTTGAAGACCCGTTTCAGAGTCATTTTTGGTATTTTTATTTTAGATGGCCTTTTGGCAAAAGGATTTAACTTAGCGATACTTGATAGGTCTCTTACTAGGCGCCTAAATTACAACCGAGAAATGCAGTTGGAGGATCGTTATAAAAAAAATACCATCTGACTACAACCTCCAATCGCATCTCTCGGTTGTAATTTAGGCGTGTTTGGTGATAGGATTCTAAGGGAAGATGCACCCGAGTTAAAAAAAAAAAAAAAAAAAGTTTATAAAGGGGCCGGCGCGCGCCCCTGCGCCAATGCCTAAATCCGCCACTGGCCATGTCCTATTTGTAAGCCATGCAGCTATCCATATTATAGGTTCATAGGTAGGTACTAGGCTATCGACCCTAGGGCCTAAATAAGCCTAGCCAAAAAGGTACCCTGGCTTTCGCCACCCAAGAAAATTATTTTCCTGTGCCCCTGTCGAGGAGAGCCACAGATGTGATCCCCGGGGTGAATTTCCTATTTCCCATCCTATCATCAAGATTTTTCTTGAAGAGTGCTAATAAGGAGCTTTGTTTGATATAAATAGGTAGTTTGTTCCAGAGTATGGGAAGTCTCTGGAACATGAATCTATCCCTCCAGCACGTTCTGTTTATTGTGGTGACAAGGTTTTGGTCCCTAGAGCATGTAGCTCAGAGGCATTGGGATTTCTTTAAGTGGAGCATGTCCAACAGCTCTGGGTTTAACATAGCTTTGTATGTTAGTCAGAGATTGCCTCTGAGTAGGCGATATGCGCTGGAGTAAAGCTGGAGTTTTTTAAGATGGCCTGCGTAGGGCATCTGTTTGAGGCTGGTAATCCTCTTTGTGAGGTATTTCTGTGACATTTCCAGTTGTTGTTGATGTCTTCTGAGGTACATACCAAAAGGGGCGTTGTACTCTATAACAGGTCTAATGAGTGACAAGTAGAGGGGAACAATGACCTCTTTTTTTTCCTGGATGAAAAACCTTTTTTGATGAGGTGTGCCACGTAGAAGGATTTCCGGACTACTGGGGCAATGTGATTATCAAAGGAGAGACTGTTGTCCATCTGTGTCCCAAGGTCTCATCACACTTTCGGTGTTAAGTATTCTACCACCTATGTGGTAGCTCATGGGTACAAAGTTTTTACTAAAGGGGATGACAATGCACTTTTTGGCATTGAGCTTGTGGCCATGGCTTTGACACCAGGCAGCTGTCTCAGTGAGGCCCTTTTGTAGGATGTCCACATCGTTAGGAGTTTCAATTATGGTCCTAGTTTGCAGTCCTCTGCAAACTTCATTAGCCAAAGACCTTCTGTGTTAGCCTGTACTTCAGAAAAGTAGATACCGAACAGGAGAGGACCCAGGACTGAACCCTGCGGTACTCCATTTGTCACTGGTCTGAAGTTGGATTTGGAGCCTGCTACTTTCACAGTGTGGGTTCCATCAATGAGCCAGTTGGCAACCCATCTTGTGACATAGGGATTTATACCTAGTTTAGTGAGTTTAGCTATAATTCCAGAGTGGGGGATGGTGTCAAACTCCTTGGCGAGATCTAGAGAGGCTGTGTGAACCACCTTACCCTCATCTACGGCTTTAGTGACTGCTTCAAAGAATCAGGTTTAGGAGACATGATCCCCCCTTTATAAACCCAAACTGGGTGGGGTCCAGAGTTTGGAGATTACCAATGTCTTTGTTCATAAGTTCCATGATGATACATTCCATGGCCTTGCAGACCAGGCTTGTTAGGCTAATGCGGACGTAGTTCCCAGGGTCCGTGGTGGCTCCAACTTTATGGAGTGGGATAACCGTCGCTGTGCGCCATTCAGTGGAACAAAGCCTATGGTGAGGCTATGACTGAATATAGTGCTTAGGTGGGGTGCAAGTTCATTCTGTAGTTCATGTAGAATGCAGCCTGGGATGTTGTCAGGTCCCAGGAATGCTGTGTTCTTGGCTTTGGCGAGTGTGGCTTTTACCTGTCCAGCCGGGATTACAGGAACTCTGCATTCTTTCAGCATAGAGATGGGCCCTTTAGGGGGTGGAGGGGGGGTGAAGTTAGCACTGAACTTATCTGTCAGGATGTTGGCAATATCAGTTGGTTCTGTATATTTAGTGCCATTGTGCTGTAAATCAGAGCAGATCTGAGTGTTACCACTGAGATTTTTGACATAGCTACTGAATGCTTTGTGGTTGTCTTTAGAATCAGTGGTGATTTTGTTTTCATAAGTAGCTTTGGAGAATTTTATGAGGGTTCTCAGCTTCTTACTGAGGCTGACCAGGGAGTTCTTCCAGTCATGGGATTTTACTCTTTTTTTACAACAGTTTCTTTCTTCTGTTGTAGAGTTTGTTTATGGCATGGAACCACCAGATTGGCTTCCTTTGTTTTGAGAATAGCATCTTGGTTCTGTTAGGGATAGCATGATCCATGCACTTGTGTAAGTGCTTATAAAGTGCATTTGAGTAGGATTCAGCAGTCGTACCTCTATTGTCCATCTGCATGGGTGTCGTGAAGTTTGCCACTTCTGTCTTAAGTGTGAAATTGGCTTTGGAGAAATTTTTTACGGTGGTTTCCCTAATGGGGGGTGGGGTGGGATGTGGATGTTTAGGTTAATTAGCTTGTGGTCAGATCTGACCAACAAGGAATTGACCTCTGGTGTGGAACACCAGTCACCCATGTTGTTAATGACCAGGTCTGGGATATTGCTGCCTCTGGTGGGGGTGTGGATAAGCTGATCCAAGGCACTGGAATTTATGAATTCCAGAAAACGTTGAGTAAAAGAGTTGGTACATTAGTAGTTTTCCCAGTTAATGGTGAGGTAGTTGAAATCACCCATTACTAGGGTGTTGGGTTGTACCCTAACATTTTCCAGTGTATCAGGAAATGAGAAGTGGTAATCCTGGGGCATGGTGGGGGATCTGTATCAAGTTACAATTTGGATTGCGGTCTTGCCCAGAGTTAGTTGCACATGGATAATCTTGGATGCATTATGCTGAGCAACTAGCCTGGAGGTGTGGATATCCTTAATGAATATGGATGGACAGGGCTCCGCCTTTAGTGTTTTGGTCCAGGTTAGGTGACCAAAAGGTGCAGTATGAATTATAGCCTGGTAATGCAGGGGTGCTCTCTGAAGCCTTGAACCAGGTCTCTTGTCACTGCACAGACGTCGATGTTCTCCATTTTAAGGAGTGCCTCAAGTAAATGCATTTTGAGGTTTAGATTTCTAGCATTACCCTCAGATTTTGCTTGCTTGTACTTTACATTGGTGAATTTGTCATCTGAATCTTGCCTAAAAAAGGCACTATAGGGGTGGCAAGAGCCTTAGCCAGTATCCGGAATCCCAAGGGTGACAGGTGCAGGCCATCTTTGGCAAGGCATCGTGGTCTGTTGATCATGTCATCCCAGGCAGACAGATACTGGATCCCCTTAGAATGACACCAGAAGCTTAGCCAATTGTTGAAGTCAGTCATTTTGTCCTTGTACTGTGGCATCATTCTGGGTGATGGCAGGATGCTACTCAGGGCTAGGTTCATACCTGTCTGGGCTACAAGCATAGCCAGCCTTAGGCATAGGCCAACTAGGCAGCCGCCTAGGGCGCCGCTCTAGCAGGGGCACTTTTCCAGTATTTATTTGATGCAGGTAGACCAGGATGGGGCCACTAGGTGGTGTGAGAGTTTGCCTAGGGCACCAGTTGACCTAAGGCCACTCCTGGCTACAAGATCGGAGAGCTCCTCCATGTTTCTTTTCATGTAGTCCAGGGAGGTATGTCTCAGGTCATTCACAACAACATGGACAATGATAGAGTCATATCTGTACTTGTCGTGGAGTGACCTGAGTGTGTGCTTTATCTAGTGGATCCTGGCACCCGACAGGCAGCTGACAGTAACTTTCTCCTTGTTTAGCCTAGTGAGTGGAACATCAGTGTTCCTGACTAAAGAGTCACCTATGACTGGAGTGTTGGGTATGTTGTTATGCCTTATGGGCTGTGGTTGAGTGGCACACTGAGTTTGTGGGCTATGTGTCATTTGGGTTGTGTTGCGGGTGGAGGTTGCATGCATTTCTACTTTGGAGGTCTCTGTTGCTTGAGCAGATTTTTATTGAGAGCCTCTGCAAATGTAGGTGTGTGTTTTGTGTTGCTGTGTGTGTGTTTTGGTGGTATAGGTTTGGAGGGACTATGTGATGAGTGTGGTGTGGTGCAAGTGTTTACCCTCTCCTTTTGACTGTCTAGTCCAGTCTTGGGTGAAGAGAGCTTTGCTTCCAGTTTGGCTATATGAGTGCATCTCTCACAGGTTGTAGTGTTGGGTGGTAGGAGGAAAGGCTGTCTGTGTACATGAGGCAATTACAGCATTGCCCCAAGATGCCCAGATTCATCAGGTAGACAGGAAAAAACACCGGGAGCTGACCCTTAGACATTATTTATTAAGTACTAAAAACTGTTTTCCTCTAGACAAGTGAGGAAAGTTGAGTGCTGTAGTAATTTGTAGCTTATTTAGTGCTTACAATGAGGTCTGAACAAGTGCTGAGCTCAAAGAAACAGATTTGAGTGCTAAAACTAAACAACTGGCTAGTTCTAGGGGAAAATCTGAAGACCAGACTTTATGACACCAGGAATAGCTAAGCAGAGATGCATAAAGTTTATTTTTTTTAATATAACAGTAGCAAATGAGCAAACTGATTTAAACAAATTAACCAATAAAAAGCTAAAAACTGAGCCCCGTTCCAGCAGTCTTCGATCAGACAAGTTCTAACTGCACACTTCTGCCACTAAGGTGCAGGGAAACCTTCTCCAAAAAAGATGGGCTGGATTAGTGCTCAAGTTATATAAACAAAGCTAGATTCAGCAGGTCTGAATTTAGTCTACGCTACAGCAAACAAGGCGTACCAATTTCAGAAAGAAGCAGTTTGAATAAGCAGGCACAACAAGCCTTTAACCAGAAACTCCCAGCTCAGAAGGGCAGAATCTACCCTCTTCTCCCAGAGTACATCAGTACCTAGTTGAACTAATTTATTGATCACTGTTATGTGTATGACCCTGTCAGATGCTGAAGTTAAATCTATATACATTATATCACAACACAATTTTTTATTCATAGCTGTTATTACATTGTTACAGACGGTTACATGTGGTAATAGATCTGTTTTCAACATATGCATTGTTGATACATCTATTCTTTATAAACGCTCCTTCTGTCCATCTCTATCTTCCTTAGTCACCATCTACATCCCATCCCGGACCCTCCGTACTTCTAACCAACAATTACTTGATATCTACCACCCAAAAAGGTCAGTAGGCAAACTACTCTATAAACACTCCCTTGCCCATGCTTGGAACAAACTTCCCCTTGACTTACGTTCAATCTCCCACACCTCACACTTTAAAAATGAACTTAAAGCTTATTTTTTCAATTCCAGAGCCTGCCCTTGCCATGACCCTACCTAGACTTCCTTCCCTTTATGTACCCTCAAAAGGATAATACTCAGTACCTCATTACACCTCTCTCTCCAATGTGTCTACTATGCATTTGCATAATTCTATACAAAATTTTTTTTATTGTTGACCTATTGAACTATATCAATGTAAAATTGTTACTTAGCTTCTTTCTAATGCAACTTTAACTTTATGCATGTAACCCAACATATGTGAATCTTTTTTGCTATAACTGCTATTATATCAATATTGTTTAAAACTGTACTTGTATAAAATGTACTACTGGAGCTTTTCTCCTCTGGTCTCCACTGAAAATGGGCCACAAGCCCAGTTGGACAAACCCGGTTAACAAATGTCAATAAATAAATAAAATAATAAATAAAATATATGGTTTCAAGTCCCAACATATCCAGTTCTAACAATAACTTATCCGATATTACCTTCTCCATTATTTTTCCACAACATGAAAGTAGACTTAAGGGTCTGTATGACTCTGGGTTTGTCCTACTCCCCTTTCCCTTAAAAACAGGTTTGATAAGTGCATGTCTCCAGTCTTGAGGAATCTCCCAATATTTATATGACCTAGTGAATAATAGATATAATGATACTGCAAGTTCTTGCTGAAGTGTTTTCAGGTCATTGTTACTAATTCCGTTTCCTCCCTGTGCTTTGTTTCGATCCAGTTTGTGCAGTTCATTTTCAATATAATCTAATTTGATTCAAGTGTCTGGGGTTACCTGGATTTCACTAGGACAATTTACACCCTCTTTGTGGAGCCAACTGTTTTGCATAAGATTTTGTAAATATATCTATAATCTCTTGTGTCTGAGAATACATTTTAGAGTCTGTACAGTTTATCAATTTGTGTCTTTACTCCTTCCACATCTTGTGTATATATAAAAAGGTTGCCTATTATGCTCAATATCTGTATATAAATTTTCTTCAAAATGTTCTTGATCTTCTCTCACACTATGCCTAATCTGTTTGTCCAGCTTGTTTATTTCAGTTTTCAAAGTTGTCGTTCAACCTCTCTTCCATTTCTTATATTTTTTGTCTCTCACCTTAATCAGATATCTTGTTCTTGAGGAAATATATCTGCCTGATATTGTATGTCTAGAGCCTGATGTTACAAGTTTTTTTTTTTGATTTTTTGCACTCAGTTTCTCTTTCAAAACTTTCCACATTCCACCTGCAGTTTTTCCACTGAACACCTAACTCCAGTTAGTTTTACATAGTGACTGTTGTGGTTCCATATAATCTTTAATTACCCTTCTGTGTACTGGCTTAGATTTCAGTTTGGCAGAATTATCTAGCAACAAATTAACCTTTATAACCCCATGATCATTGCACATCAATGGAGACCTGTGATTATTACATGTTCAGTGATAACTTGACTTGACTTGAAGTTACTGTAATTTCTTTGGGAACAAAAAAATGCCTAGTATGTTATATCCCCTGGTAGGATTTTTTACAATCTGAAGCAATTGTTGTTCCTAAATATACGTTGTGAATAATTTCCTTATTAACGTTTTAGAATCAATATTATTCCAGTCTGTTTCTGGTAAATTTAAGTCCCCAGCTAATATTATTCTTCCCAGCAGAGTTTCATGTAAGAAATGTATGAATTCCTCTAGGTCATCTGCGCTTGTTTTTGGTGGTCTATACACTTTAAGAATTGTTATATATTCCAGGGTTGTCTTTATTGTCACAGTTACAAAGTCTATAGTGTTGGTGTTATCACTGAACATGTAATAATCACAGGTCTCCTAGTTATCTTTAATCCCTATCCTAACACCTCCACCTGATTTTTTATTAGAATGTCTGTTACAGTAAAAACATTTATACCCTGAAAGATCTGATTTCCAGTCATTGTTCTTTAACCATGTTTCACAAATAATAACATCAGTCTTGTGGGAATGTAGCAAATTTTCTAATAAAAAAACTTTATTAATGCTCCTAGCATTAACAAACATCAGAGATGTATCACATATTGCTCTCTGTGGTTTGTTAAATTTTCAACATGGCAAAAATCCTGCCTAGTGTTTGTCAAATATTGCAAAATATCTGCTGCAAAAATTCTCTTCCCTAATCTAGACAAATGCACACCATCCTCTCTGAACATGTGCGTGCCCAAAACAAGGCTTGGATGCTCTACACGTTTCCATTTTTTAAAACAGGACATTTTTTCCATGTAGGTATTTACCCAAAAAATATTTTCATTCACAGTGACCTGACTATCCTTTCTATAGGTGATTTGTGAAAAATACATCCTAACACCAGTACAAGCAATACTATCTAAGAGGGCTGTCAGTTCCCTAATGGTCAGAGAATATGACCAGATGGTGGATGCCATAAATCCCAGAGCTCTCAAAACCTCCCTGGCTATGACATAGGTCACAGGAAGGAGATTTTGAAAGAAGGAAATGAGATTCAAGATCTTGGGAGGCGGCAGCAATGCCAGCATAGGCACCACCTGAATCCTATACCCCAGAAAAACATGGTCTTGAGAAGGAGTTAGAAAGGACTTTTTGAAGTTTATTGTGAACCCCAGACTTTGCAAATGGGAAATGGCACAATGAAGATTTTACAACAGGATCTCTGGAGAGGATGCCTGAAACAGGAGATCGTCCAAATAAGGAAATACCTGGCTCCCCTGAATCATGCAGAAAGCAATCACAGGAGCAAGGCATTTGGTGGATACCCTTGGAGCAGTAGAGAAGCCAAAGGGCAAAGCAGAGAACTGAAAATGCCAGGAAGCAACAGAGAAATGTAAAAACTTCCTGAAAAGGGGAAGATTAGGGATATGGAGGTAAGCATCCGTGAAATCCCGAGAAACCAGAAAACCCTGAGGAAGCAGTAAAGGGAACAAAGTCTGAAAGGATAACATTTGAAAGGAAGGAACCTTAAGGAAAGTATTCAGGTGAGAAAGATCCAGAACATTCTGGAATAAAACCCTTTCCCCCTTTTAGCACTTTGGAACTTCTTGAATAATGCCCAGAGTAAAAAGTTCCTGAAGCACCTTTGGAAATAAGTTTAACTGTTCTTCAGGTGGCTGAGGAATGCCCATGAAGGGGGGAGGACATTTCCAAACCATAAAATACCCTTGGTGAATGATGGAAAAAACCTAAGAGTCTTGGGTAATGCTTAACCAAACAAGAAGAGACAGAGAAAGATGAACAGAAAGAAGAATGTGGCTGGGAAGAGTCTGGTAGTCAGAAAGCACCTGGTTTATCAGGAAAGGGCAGCTTCTGAGCAGGAGTAGTCTGGGTAGATTTAGCTGGAAAAGCCCTCCTACCACATGTTGTTACCTTTAGGTGGCGGATGAGACTGCCTTCTAACAAAAGCTGGTTTAGAAGGATAGTCCATTTGGAACTTAGGCACAGGTGAAACAAAAATATGCTTCAGATCCTGTAAATCCTTGCCTTCCTCCTGCAGGGACTTGAACAAATCAGCAGCAGCATCAAATAAAGATTTGTTGTCCAGAGGAGCATCCATCAACTTGGCGTTAACAGCATGAGTCGCAGATTGAAGCTGTAGTCAAGAATATCTCCTCAAAACAGATCCTGAAGCAGCAGCCCTAGAGGAAGTATCTGCTGCATTATCACTATGCTTAATAGATTGGAAAGCTACCTGGAGAAGAAGCCCCTAACAAAGGCAAGGCAAAAAATCTTACCCTCAGAATCAGTAAGGTCAGAAACAACCTGACAAGCCTGAGAAAGGAGAGCCAAAACTTATCTATTCATATGAATCTGGTAATTAACAGCCCTAAACAAAACAAACACTGCCTGTGATAGCCTTTATGGGGAATCTGTCTCCCACACTGGCATTTGCCCTTCCTGGATGACATGAAACCCCACAACAAAGAAATGCAACAAAAGACAGGCAAAGAAACCCAAGAGGGCACTCCAAACGCTAGGTACACCAGCAGCGTCACGTACGATCACACTGATGATCAGAGATGGTATCTGGATTGGCGGCAAAGAAGTACTGAGGATGGTATGTCAGGACATCACTTTTGTGCCCTACATTACGCGAGGAGCATATATGTGATGTATGGCAGACCTTAAGGCTTTGGTATACTGGCCGGACATCGGGCTACCCTTGGCAGGGGATCCCTCATGTTATGAATAACTGCAACAGTGAAATGGAAGGACATCAGCAAATATCCATAAAATTGTGTCCTTAATTTTACCACCAAAGTGACTAAAGCTGCAGTTTACAGTTTTTTAACAAAGTGAAAAGATTTGGTTTCAAATGCGATACTCTGTGATTTCAAAATGGCATTTAATTGTAAAAAGGGAAATAACTATCTGAAATTACTTGATACATAAACAAAGAAGCAAACTGCTAGACAGTACTATGGAACTCAAAAGCTGGGCTTTTAATTCCACAGGGAATAAAATAGGACTTGAACAGAGATTTAAGCAGGTATTTAAAGAAAGTTGATGCTGTGGGTAGAAGTGTTGCTGATGTGAAGACTCATGGATGAAGCCACAAAGAGGAAAGTCATTAACAAACATGGTGGCAATGTTTGTGCTTCAGTCTGAGGCAAGGAACTGCATTTAATAGTAACTGTAAATGCTCCACAAAATAAACTAACTGAACTGCATAGGTTTATGATTTTTATGACTTCCATTTTTTCAGTCTAAGTCTCTCTCCCACATTCTTCCTGAGGTGCCAAAACTATCACTGTAAACCAGGAGTTTGTTAAAAGACCACTCTTGCTTCTACTTCAAAAACATTTCACAGACATTTAAAGCGCTTTTGCTATTCACCAGTGCCTGCAGTGAAAAGATGAATGATTTAACCTCAATGTTGGCAAAACATACTGCATTAGTTTAAAATATTTACAATGCAGTACAGAACAAAGTTCAACATTTTGTTAATAAAGTTGGTTTAATAATATTTTTCTCTTTTTACTGAAGCAGACTTTTCTCTGTGCATGACATTTTCCCACTTCTTATAAATTGTTACTTAAACATTGGCTTGTAAAACTGTAGCCTACCAACACTTGATCCAAACCGTAACGCTTGAGCAAGTGAACATTGCTAGGATTTGTAAGATTAGGCATTCACTGTCTTTTTAATAGGGGAATTATTTTTCATTTTTAACAATGGATTATGAGTGAGTTGTTACCATATATTATATGTATATATTCTATACTTTATTTGTATGGCATTTAGGTGTTTTTTTTTTCATATGTCTTATTTACCATGCTAGGCAGCTGCTTTGTCCCTTGTCAAGAAGGGGAAATCTGGAGCTGCCTCTGCTATTACTATTTCATGCCACATCTGCCACTCTACTCAGTTCCAGCTCCATACTAAAAAAAAAAAAAAAAAAACTGTAATCCCTCAAATGACTGTAGAAGAATGCCACTGGTACCTGTTTTTCTAACTGTGGGCAATATGGATAACATCCAGTGTATCTGTGCTTGGCAATTTTTCCCCAGCCCCTTTTTCAGCTTCGGAAGAAAAAGACAACCCCCCCAAAAAACTTTCTTTTATTGACTGTCAGTGTAGCAGTAACTTCCTCCTGATAAAGCTCTTCATAATAATTTACTCCTGGAATACTGGACAGTTGCTTCCATCTTGGGGGTCTACAATACTGAGTATGACATGCAGCAATTTTTCTGTCTCAAAGTGCTAACTGCTTTTGAGCTTTTTGCGAACATGTTAAAAATCACTAAATATAAGAGATCCAGTCCTAAAGTCAAGTTCTTCCTGCATTACTTTTTCAGTTTCTCATTTCCCCTGTTCTATGTTATGTTGAACAACACTGCCCCTCCTGCATGCCCCCTAGCCATTTCAGTTAATGTTCTGAAGCAAACCTGCTGTTATCCCACATTTTCCTTATAGACTGCTGCATGGCATGTTTCAGCAATTCACTGAACACATTCAACCAATTTACAATCATCTCCAGTTTCATGGGAGACTCAGAAACCAAGACTCTAGCAAATCTTAAAATCATTCTTAAAAATATTTATTATGAAAAAAAATGATACAGTAAGCTTTCAGTGCCTCATTAATCTTCTAGAATCCCCTCAAATGTCAAAATTTAATTGTGCTGCATGATCTGTCAATGTGATCCGTAGAATGCCCAAACCCTCCATACCCTGTTAATCTTGAGTGTCTAACATACTGTCAAGCAAGTAAACCATACTGCCATTCACCTCTAAGAAACAGCCATACCTAACAATGTCATACTTTTACAATACTGTGTAAAAAGGAGGGGTGGGGTAAACCTCCCTGGTCTTGTATCTGCATCTCTACTATCAATGAAGAAGCTGCAGTCATTTGCTAACTTTTTCTGCCTCCTGAAAATACATAGCACTTTTTAATATCTGCTGTATTTTGAGAGAAGACAGATACATGCAGAATTCAAAATAATTCCTTTCCACTAACTCTCTACTTCTATAAAGTGACGCTCCCTATCCTGTATTCTGTCTTCTTTACTGCAAATGAATCCCAATGGAATGATATTACCCCCACTTACCCATTTTAATACAGAGGACCCTACCAGTTCATATCCATTCCTTGATAATTCAAACTCTCTGGTTTAGATACATGCATTTCTTGATCGCATACTTTCACAGCAGAGTATTTTCTTACGTTAGAAAATATTTTTGCTTGCTTTACTGGATTTACTGATCTAGTAACATTCCACAAATCCATGAACACAACAGTAAGACTTACTACAAATATGTTTCGGTGTGTGCATGTATGTACAAGTGTGTGTGTATAAATATATATATATATATATATATATATATATATATATATATACACACACATACACACACACGCACACATATATATGTGTGTGAGATATGATATGATCTAATATATACACACATTTTGTTTTACTTTCATAGGGTCTCTAGTCTTGTAAACTCATTCCAACCCAGTGTTAACATTTCAAAGATTTTTAGAAGCTAAATGGTCCGATTTTAATGACTTCTTATCCTTAAATTATGTAGCTTCTGTCAACTTCCCTGATCCAGTTTTCCACACGTACATTGCACCCTCTTATCAGTGATCATTAGCTCCCAATCATATCAGAAATTATTTCCTAAACAATAGAGTGGTGTACATGTCGTTCCACAGCTGTTTTTCATTTATTAGTGATACAGACTTCAGCTTACAATTTCTGCTATCTATCACATCACATTCATGACATTGCATTTAGAAAAAAGCATGCAATGCAGACCTCATTTTAATACACTTCCCATTCTCCCCTCCCACCCTGAATTTGTACTGAAACCTAACAGGCTCAAAGACAACAAAAACTGTGTAACAAAGAAACTCACATTTGTTATCCAGTCAAACATTTAGTCCTTTCTTCCAACATATGGATAAAGACTGGATGGCAATGCTTGCAGATTCTTTTATATAGCAGTGCACAAGAAGATGACTCCTTCCCATTCATCTGTTCCTTGTATAATCAACATTTTACAGGAGGTACAAAATACATTTCACTGTGTGCTTTTACAACAATAATGTCAGCTATCTTAAAGAAATAAGAATTTTCAACTAACTTCTTTTCTTTTACATTTTCTTCATTGCAGTTGCACGTAAATAGTCCAATAGCTAAAACATTTCCCACTCTATGTCTAGTTATTTTTGTATATCTTTTTTTTACTAATCTATATGTATTGGTAATGCATCTACCTGCATAAATTGCTTGAAGAGGACATGAAAGCATTTTAATTTATAAAAAGAAAGCGAGTACCCTTTCTTTTCCTCACTTCTGTTTGTCCACATTTTGTTGTATCGTTGTGTTCTATTCTTATTCTTTTTTAATCCTTGCCATTAACTTCCGACAATTCACTTTGTGAAATACCTGCAAGTTACAACCTTTCCCTGTACATAATTTTCTTTTGGAAAACTAGAAATGGATTTGGCTTACTCTTTTTCTTCAGTAGCTCCCATCCTCTATTAACAGTAGTCTGATCCCCATAATCTAACTCTACTCCCTCAATCTCGAGCCACATTCTCTTGGTTCCAAGTCAGTCTTTGCCCCAGTGGAAAAAAATAGGAGTTATGTACTTACCATAACTTGGTATAAGAGTTGTCCATTCTTCCTCACTGATGGGTCTCGGATCCAATCGTTGGATCTGGCTCAGCCACATCTTCCAGACTTCAGATCTCAATCTTGAGTTCCTCCCTCTTCCCAGAATGCACCATGATAATTCCAAATCCTCAAATCGAGCTTGCTGCTTATGTCTACTGACTGAGAGAGACAGGAAAGAAAAGAGGGAATAGTAACTTAATCCTTGGAACTCGATGTTCCTGTAATGTACCTTCCTGAAAATATAAGGATAGGGAAGGTTAGGAGGGGCAGTGAGAAAGAATGAAGAAGGACAACACATATACCAAGTTATAGTAAGTACATATTGCACAGGTAAAAAACACACTCTCCAAAGTCAAGAACACAGCATCCATGGGACCAGACAACATCCCAGGCTGCATTCTACATGAACTACAGAACGAACTGGCACCCCACCCAAGTACCATGTTCAATCATAGCCTCATCTCAGGCTTTGTGCCCGCTGAATGGCACACAGCGACGGTTATCCCACTCCACAAGGGGGGAGCCACCATGGACCCGGGGAACTACCGCCCCAATAGCCTGATGAGCCTGGTCTGCAAGGCCATGGAACGTATCATCATGGAACTTATAAACAAAGACATTGGTAATCCCCAAACTCTGGACCCCGCCCAGTTGGGTTTGTAAAAGGCAGATCATGTCTCCTAAACCTGACAGACTTCTTTGAAGCAGTCACCAAAGCCGTAGAAGAGGGTAAGGTGGTTCACACAGCCTATCTAGATTTTGCCAAGGCTTTCGACACCATCCCCCACTCTGGGATTATAGATAAACTCACTAAACTAAGTATAAATCCCTATGTCACAAGATGTGTTACCAACTGGCTCACTGACAGAACCCACACTGTGAAAGTAACAAACTCCAAATCGACTTCAGACCAGTGACAAGTGGAGTACCACAGGGTTCAGCCCTGGGTCCTCTCCTGTTTGGTATCTACTTCTCTGAAGTACAGGCTAACACAGAAGGTCTTTGGCTAACGAAGTTCACTGATGACTGCATACTAGGAGCCATAATCAAAACTCCTAATGATCTGGACATCCTACAAAAGGGCCTCACTGAGACAGATGCCTGGTGTCAAAGCCATGGCTCAGTGCCAAAAAGTGCATTATCATCCCCTTTGGTAAAAACTCTGTACCCATGAACTACAACATAGGCGGTAGTATACTTAACACCAAAAGTGTGATAAGCGACATTGGGACACAGGTGGACTGTAGTCTCTCCTTTGATAATCACACCGCCACAGTAGTCAGGAAATCCTTCTATGTGGCACACCACATCACAAAAGGTTTCTCAGCCAGAAAAAGAGAGGTCATTGTTCCCCTCTACTCATCACTCATTAGACCTATTATACAGTACAACGCTCCTTTTGGTATGTACCTCACAAGATATCTACAACAACTGAAAAGGCTGCAGAAATACCTCACAAAGAGGATTACCGGCCTCGAACAGATGCCCTACGCAGACCGTCTCAAAAAACTCCAACTTTACTCCGTCACATATCGCCTACTCAGAGATGATCTCTACCTAACATACAAAGCTATGTCAAACCCACAGCTGTTGGACATTCTCCACTTAACAAAATCCCAATCCCTCAGAGCTACACGCTCTAGGAACCTAAACCTTGTCACCACAATAAACAGAACATGCCGGAGGGATAGATTCCTGTCCCAGTGACTTCCCATACTCTGGAATAAACTTCCTATCTATATCAAGCAAAGCTTCTCATTAGCACTCTTCAAGAAAAATCTTGATGATTGGATGGGAAATAGGAAATTCACCCCAAGGATCACTTCTGGGGCTCTGCTCGACAGTGGCACAGGAAAATAATTTTCTTGGGTGGCAAAAGCCAAGGTACCTTTTTGGCTGGGCTTGTATAGGCCCTAGGGCCGATAGCCTAGTACCTACATATGAACCTATACTCCTAAACATGTTGTCCTCTTCATTCATCTTCACTGATGGGTGTTGTCCCCGGCTACATAATTCTAGGGGGGTTCTCAAGGAAGGATATGCCAGAGCACTGTCAAACCATGGACACTCTACTACTGGACACAATGTACACTTGCAAATGGAATCACAAAGATACAAGTCTTAGAACAAGAGACTGGAGCACAGACATCAATAGTAGAAATTTTGGAGAAAGATCAAATGAAGTATCTGTAGATCTAGCAGAAGGGCTCTAGGAGGACCAAAACAATTCTAGACTGTTTCTAGTATCTTCTACTACTACTTCTTTTGTCTTTTCCCAGTTAGGGGTCGCCACAGTGGATCACTTGTCCACTCATGATTGGAAGTAGAGTTTTTACAATGTTGAGTTGCCAGCCCGGCACCCAACCTTCCACAGAAAGCACACACATGCACACACTCACGCCTAAGGCCAATTTAGACTGTTCAATCCACCTACAGCATCGATTTGGGATGTGGAAGGAAACTGCACCACCCTTAGGAAACCCACGTAACCACAGGGAGGACATGCAGACTCTGCACAGAAGGCACCCCAGCCAAGGATCAAACCAGAGAACCTCTTGCTGTGAGGTGACAATGCTAACCGCTGCACCACCATGGCCACCTCTAGATGGTTTCTAGTATAAATCAGCCAAATATAGTCAGCAATCTATTTGGTCTGGATAAAATTGGAAACCTCTAGACCTCAGTGGGTAGGAAAAGATATACCAACTACTGGCAAATATCTGTGCGTGCCAAAGAAGAGAACATATTATATACCTGTCTTTGCTAGAAGAATCTGAATACAAGACCAACAATTGTGTGGAGTGAACAATGTCAGACCCTGTGGCTATTCTAGGTGTAAAGGAAGAATCGTTACGTGAAACACCAGAGCTTAAAACAAACAATATAAAGCTAACTGGAAAACAAGGTTAGCTTAATCAGTTTCTGAGCTGGCCTCCTACAGATTAATTCAGAGATCCCAAGGTAGAAAGGGGTCTTTATAGAAGGTCTGAGCAGAAAAAATTTATCTCATAAGAGCTTGCATAACCTGAAAGATAATTAGGTGTAGTGGGTAATCGTAAGTTTATCGTAGAAGGGAAAAGAATTTTGCCCCTTCCTAAAGGAAGTGGAGACAAAGAAGGAACAACAATGCAGGGAGCAAGAAGGGGCCAGTCATCTCATTGAGACCTCTACCAGAGAAATCTTCCGCATTAATTCCCATATGCACTCTAAGAAGAGTCTTGTGGAAGGCCAACATAACATCATGAGCAGGGGAAGCAAGGGTGGAGAGTCATACTATCATTGAAATGGAGAGAAGTTCTGTAACTAGACAATATAAAGGTTTGGATACTAGATCCCAGATAGGAGAAAGATGGGGAACCCCAAACGAGCCCCAGAATCTACTGAGGATATGTTAGGTAAGAGGGAGTACCTGCTGCACTTGTTTAGCTGAGAAGCCCAGAGGTCAAAGCGAAGCTGGCTCCAATGGCTGAAAACAGATTCAGATGGTTCGAATAAGGAACCATACATGAGGAACCAGAGTGGAGGTGTTCATGGTTATTGTGGCTACGTGGAGGAAAAGAAATGGCTACACTAGAAAAGGGGTAGTCTAGCTGGGTCCACCAAAGGATAAAATGTTTGCAAATTTGACGGACATTTTATAGCAGCAGGCTGAGACTGAAAAGAATTGACCGCTAACCTGCCAAAAACCATTGAAGAATCCGTATAAGAACCCTTGCTAGGGGGACTAGCAACACGGCAGCTGATATGTGGTTAAGTAATATGACAGAACTAAGAACACAAAAGGTCAGAATTGTTGGAGGGAATAAAAGTGACACCCACTCATTTCTTAAAGACATGATGCAGTGAAGAGACAAGGATACTATGTGGTCCATACTATCCAAATGGAGATTATGCCTTAGGAATGCTGTATTGGGAATAGGTTCAGTTTATCCAAATCTATTGTAATGTCCAGAAGTCTGGAGACCTGAGAAAGGGGTAGGTAATTCCCACCTGAAGCAGATGCTGTCAGGTTAGAGCAAGTGCACAGCCAGTCATCTGGGATTCTTTGACCCTCAGGAGAGCTGTAACCAGTGTTGTGCATTAGATAAACCCCTGGGGGCTGGGATGAGTCAAAAAAGAAAGTCTGTGAATTGGCAGTGACTAATATCACTTTCTAGGCACGCATGCTGATAGCCTTGCTGAAAAAAATACATGAATGGAATTTGATGGTTTTCAATTCCAAAGACATACTAGGTCTCATTCCTTTGATATAATAACAGCAGAGGAGCATACAACTCAAAGTCACCATAATGAGGGAAAAGTCATAAAAGGAGGGTGGATGAACTCAGTGGTAAGGAAGTTCTAATTAAGAAACAGAAACATGTTAGGAAAACATTAGGAAACTATCATAGAAAAAAACACGAACTAAGTCCCAAAAATCCACAAACAGCCAAAGTAAAAGGATGTAGACCAAATAATCCAGTAGTTACTTCCACAAAATCCTTTATTGAACACGAAAAACACAAATGAACGTGAAATCTATCAAGCGCTTTCGCCTGAAACACTGTCAGGCTTTTTCAAGATATTCACCACAAGAAAGTACCCTGCTTTAAATAGTCCTTGTAGTAAGCATAAATTGCAGCTTGATAATCAATTAACACAATCAAATCCAAGTGAATGACTAATTAAATATACTTAAATATGTTTAAATATATTTAAATATAAATATAAATATAAATGTAAATATATATAATTGTCAGTCCATGCCTGCTGAACAACATGAGGGAATTAAATCGTTAATGTACATGATACCTTTAGAATATTTAACAATACATTTCTTTACGTAAACCCTTATTAGAACTGGTTCTTATATCTTTTGTAAATATAAAACTAAAAATAGATGTACATGTAGAATGGAAATAAAAATAACAATAGAAATAAAAATGTAATACGAAATGGGGAAATATTGAATAAGTGTAGTATGGTAAACAATAAAAGTGTGCTAATATATACATTGTTAAATATATACATACTACTGTACGTAACATATTTTCATTTTAAAAACTTAATTAGTTTTAAAATTCCTAAAAATCTAATAAATATGTGTGTGTAAATGTGTATTTAAATATACATACACCTAAAAATGTGCAAATAAATAAATGAATAAATTTAATTGTAACTAGTCTATGAATATTAATAAACACATACTAAAAAATATAGATTAATGAATATATATAAATGTGAATTATTAATAAATAATTAAATAAATAAATAAATAATTATTTAGAAGTGACTACTTATAAATGTACTAAAAGTTGAATAAAATATGTTAAAATCTAATACAATGTGTCGTCACAGTATGTAAAAAACTACTTGGATTAAAACGGGGTAATTAGATGCTCAATATAGGTAGAACGAAGACTAGAGCTGATTGTAATTTGTGCAAATCAGCAAAATACGCAAGTAGTGTGAAGAATATAATCTAATGTGGAAAGTGGTATAAACTGAGACAAGGCTACTTTAAAATTTATACACAGTACTGACCAAGTGCAATAACAATGTATTAAAACTATCTGGTAACCAGGAAATAGTGTACTGTAAAAAAATAATGTTAAGTTAAACTGCTGGGCAACCACTAAACATATATACCTACATAAACTACTGTATAAATGCAACATCAAATTGTTGATGATGTGGTATTAAAGTCTTGCTCGCCTTAATTTTAATACACTACTAATGCTAAGTGTGTCATTTAATCCAGGAGACCTAGATGCATTAAGTCTCAGTTGCCAGATCAATTCTTTATACTCTAAACTAGCCTCCCAGTCACCACCTCTCGGGTTCAACGGTACTTGTTCAAGTATCATAAATTTCAATGACATCTTTGCACAAACTACAGAATGTTTGAAAAAGGCATTAGACTCTTTACCCTTTTGAATATCATACAAATGCTCATATATTCTTTTACGTAACGTTCTCTCCGTTTTACCAATATAAAAACTGGAGCAGAACTGGCATACGCCTAAATATACAATGCCTTTAGTTGCACAATTATAGTAACATCCTGACTTAACCTTGTAGTCCCTTGATGGAATATAATAACCTCCACTATTCATTATGTAGGGGCATTGCTTACTGGCGTTGCATTTGTATGTGCCTGTTTTAGAATCTTTAAGTGTGGGTAAATGCTGTTGTTGCTTTTCAAAAATGCCTTTAAGATTAATACCTTTTGCCATTACAAATTTTGGTTCTTTTGGTAAAAATCTACTAGTTTCTTCGTGCAATCCTAAAATTGGCCAATACTTCTGAACCGTGTTCTTTATCTTGGAAGAATCATTACTGAATGTGTGCACAAATAAACCATGTGTTCCTATGTGCACTGCCTGGTTAACCGAGGGTAAACTACTTTCACCCCGGCCAAGCAAAGGGAAATATTTATTCTCCCTATTACTCCTAACTTCATGTGGCATCATCTCAATAAGCTGCCTTGGATAACCTCTTTCTAAGAAGAGGTTAACTAAAAAGTTTACTTCTTTGTTGAATAAAGTCTCGGAGCTACACATTCTGGAAGCTCTGATAAATTGCCCTTTTAGTATACCTTTTTTTTGTGAGTAAGGGTGTCCACTACTGAAGTGAAGATATGCATTTGAAAATGTACTTTTCCTAAAAATAGACGATTGGAACATACAGCTTTCAGAATTTTTAGTTAGGAGAACATCTAAATAATTCAAGGAACAATCACTAATGTTAAATGTGAATTTTAAAAAACGTGTGGTGTTGTTAATATGTAACAAAAATTCATCCAGATCTTTCTTACTACCCCTCCATAGGACACATATGTCATCTAAAAATCTTTGATAATGTACAATATTGTTTGCCCATTGGGGTGTGAAAACATACTGATTCTCCCAATAAAATAAAACAATATTGGCATAAGACGAGGCACAGGGTGTGCCCATAGCAACCCCTTTTCTTTGCTTAAATATTTCCCCATTAAAATAAATAAAATTGTTATATAAAATAGTCTCCATGAATTAAACCAAAAGGTTGATGGTATTTGCACTAAAATCAGAATGTGTAGTAAGTACTTCATTAAACCATTCCAGTCCAATGTCGTGGGGAATGCTGGGAAACAACTCAACAACATCAATTGTAACCAAAAAATCAGTTTCTTCATAAAACTCTTCTTTAATGTTCCCCAAGAACTCCCATGAGTCCTTACAAATATGTTTAATAGATGTTACTAACTTTTTAAGTGATGTGTCAATGAACTTTCCCAATGGTTCTGTAATACTACCCGCTCCTGCCACTATGGGTCTAAACTTTAACGGGTACAAACCTTTATGGACTTTGGGAATACCAAAAATCACTGGGGTGAGGGTTTATTGACAAACAGGAAGTTGAATAATTTTTCGATAATTACTCCCTGCAGAAGATGGTCTTGCAGTGTATACTTTATTTTAGTGTACGCTATGTTAATTTCATTTAATGAAATAGAACCATATTGTTCAGTGTCCTGTAAAGTGTTGTGTATGTTTGCCTCATAATCATTTGAATACATCAATACAACACCCCCACCCTTATCTGGTTTCATGATTCTAACTTCTTCTTCCTTCAACCTTTTAATCAAAGAATAACATTCTGGCGACAAGTTGTCAGGTTTATTATTAACCTTAAAATCATAATTCCTTATATCTTGTTCCATCAATTCCTCAAATATCCTTACCACCGGGTGCATCGGTGGGTTAAAGGTGCTGGATCTACTAAACAGCTCTCGTGCACTTGCTTGCCCTTTAAAAAATAAATTCAGATTTAACTGCCTAGTAAAAAGCTTTAGTTCTAAAATATTTTTTGTAACATCCATAGGTCGAGCGGGAACAAAGTGAAAACCCTTAGAGAAAAGCTCAAAATGTATATCTTGTATTGGTGTCTCCGTGTAATTATATATTGTGAAATTGTCTTTTGTTACCACTGCGTAGGGTGCTGGAACGTAATTACCATGTATTTCCTCGTTGGGAACTACTACAACTGCATCACTAACATTTAACCCCGTGGTTTCCCCCATCTCTGCTGCTGCAGGGGTTGCCCTGGATTAAATGACACACTTAGCATTAGTAGTGTATTAAAATTAAGGCGAGCAAGGCTTTAATACCACATCATCAACAATTTGATTTTATACAGTAGTTTATGTAGGTATATATGTTTAGTGGTTGCCCAGCAGTTTAACTTAACATTATTTTTTACAGTACACTATTTCCTGGTTACCAGATAGTTTTAATACATTGTTATTCACTTGGTCAGTACTGTGTATAAATCTTAAAGTAGCCTTGTCTCAGTTTATACCACTTTCCACATTAGATTATATTCTTCACACTACTTACGTATTTTGCTGATCTGCACAAATTACAATCAGGTCTAGTCTTCGTTCTACCTATACTGAGCATGTAATTACCCCGTTTTAATCCAAGTAGTTTTTTACATACTGTGACGACACGTTGTATTAGATTTTAACATATTTTATTCAACTTTTAGTACATTTATAAGTAGTCACTTCTAAATAATTATTTATTTATTTATTTAATTATTTATTAATAATTTGCATTTATATATATTCATTAATCTATATTTTTTAGTATGCGTTTATTAATATTCATAGACTAGTTACACTTAAATTTATTCATTTATTTATTTGCACATTTTTAGGTGTAGGTATATTTAACTACACATTTACACACACATATTTATTAGATTTTAGGAATTTTAAAACTAATTAAGTTTTTAAAATGAAAATATGTTACGTACAGTAGTATGTATATATTTAACAATGTATATATTAGCACACTTTTATTGTTTACCATACTACACTTATTCAATATTTCCCCATTTCGTATTACATTTTTATTTCTATTGTTATTTTTATTTCCATTCTACATGTACATCTATTTTTAGTTTTATATTTACAAAATATATAAGAACCAGTTCTAATAAGGGTTTACGTAAATAAATGTATTGTTAAATATTCTAAAGGTATCATGTACATTAACGATTTAATTCCCTCTTGTTGTTCAGCAGGCATGGACTGACAATTATATATATTTACATTTATATTTATATTTAAATATATTTAAACATATTTAAGTATATTTAATTAGTCATTCACTTGGATTTGATTGTATTAATTGATTAACAAGCTGCAATTTATGCTTATTTAAAGCAGGGTACTTTCTTGTGGTGAATATCTTAAAAAAGCCTGACAGTGTTTCAGGCGAAAGTGCTTGATAGATTTCACGTTCACTTGTGTTTTTCGTGTTCAATAAAGGATTCTGTGGAAGTAACTACTGGATTATTTGGTCTACATCCTTTTACCTTGGCTGTTTGTAAACTATCATAGAAGCAAATTTATGAAAAATTCATGGAGTGTAAAAAGTGCACAGTTGGTAAACAACTCTGTGCAGGCGTACCTCTGTGAGGACTAGTGCAGTCCCAAAAGAAAAACGATAGTGATGAATGCAAGGAAGGGAAAGGATATGCGGGTGTCTGGAAAGTGTCTCCAGTACTGAGAAACAGGTTGACACCCAAAAATGGTGCTGTCTCTAAGCTTTTTTTTTTTTAACTTGTATAACAGGAAACGTTTTTTTCATTGGTTGCTGGGGTCATGTGCTGTGTATTAAACTTCCATTTTAAACATGTGATTTTATGCACTGATGACAGATGTTTCTGAAAAGCTTTGCAACTGCAACTTTTATTACAGTATAGTTCTAATTTTGGCACTGAGATCCATTGCTTTTGTTTTTGTACACTGTAATCTTAACTCATGCTAAATTCTCACCTCATTCTAGAAGAGGTTTTAGCCAGGCAATCAAAGTAGACAAAGGACGATGACTTCTTCTGCAAGTTGATAAACTGTAAAATAAATTGCAGTGGTCTTTTCAGAGCAGCTGGGGGTCTGGGACAAACACCCCATGCTCTCTTTATATCTGCAGCTCATCTTCCTACATCCCCATCCTGGAGGCTTATTCCTCAAGCTCTGCCGATTTCATTTCTGACTCTCCTACCTTCATGTGACTGTTATAAGAGTTCTCACTGGGGGGGGGGGGTGTCCCTTTACACTTCAGTCATTGAGTATTACCGAAAACAAACTCAGAAAATCTTCAGAATTTTCCATGTAATTTTATTTACTGACATCTGATTAGTGGGAAAGTCTGACTAGGTAGGGGCCCATTTTCAACAGGAGCAATAGGGGAAGTTCCAAAGTATTTCAAAACATTTTCAGAATAATAATTTTACAGTTTTTAGAAATAATACAAAAACAAACACAGTTTAAAAAATATACCAGATTAGACAGACTATGAAAACATTGGTTATGAATAGATAAAGTTAAATGATGATTTAATAGCTAGAGAAATTTTAGTCAATTTATAGATAAATTAAAGGTAAGTTAGTATAATACATACAGGAAATTAAATAAAACAAAAAAAACGCTAACCAGAAAAGCCACAGCACACAGACAATTTAACAGTTTGAGCACTTTCATTCCAGTCAAGCAGGAACTTCCTCAGAAACAATTTAGCAACTTCCTGCATTCCTTAAAAAGCCTTGAAGGTGTCAAGCATTACAAAAATTAACACACACAAATTGTTTTTGTAAATGTTAGGAAAACATTTAAAAGACAAAGCCCGATAAATGGAAAACATTAAAATTATTCTATATAACATACTCATGTCTGAAGTGTAAAATTTAAAATGCTAAATGCATCAAGTGCAGTCAACCCAGAACACAAACCTGTGAAGAATCCTCCCTAAAACCAAACTGCCAAAACATGCATCAACTATCGTTGACATAGAGCTTAATGCTTTGTGAAACCTTATTTAAATTTAATAAAATGCCAAGAATCTTGTTAAATACTAGCTGCCTTAATTCTTAAAATGGGTTTTATGTAAACAAAATCATTCAATTCAGGGAATGTCACTGCATTCAAAAGCAGCTGCCAAAACACTTCACGTTCTAGATGCAATTCCCAACCCCCACCTCTAGTAGGTACTGGAACCTTCTCAAAAACAGAAAACTCAACCTTTTTAAGTCCATACATTTAATGGAATACTTGTACAAGGCATTGACGTTGTGTGCCTTTTTAAAGACATAAATATGCTGGTAAATCTGTTTTCTTAATGGGTCCATGGTCTTGCCAACATAGAACGCAGGATATGAGCAGCAAAAAAACAATGTACATGACTGATTTCATTTCAAAATTAAAGCTCACTCTGACTTTTAGCAGTTTGGGGTAACCTACCACCATGTAGTGTGCACCCTGTAAAATAAATCTACATTGTTTTTGCCAATATGGTACTATGGAACTGGGAAACCAGTATTGTGCTCAGTTCCCCACTGTTAACTCACATGAAAAGATATCTCAGGTATTTGGACAATGCATTCTTCCCGTGGAAAGGAAACATTCAGGAATTTGAGGAAGTGTTCCTCATGCCCTGCATTCTATGTTGGTAAGAACATTGGTGCATTGAGAAAAATAACTTGAGCCTTCCTAAAAGCAGAAACAGCTCATACTCACTCCTGATGTACAAACATTTTGAACTTAGACCCAGTGCTCAGCAGGAAGTAAAACCAATGGAATACTCAAACGAGCAGTAAACAAAGATATGCAATTCAGAAGCTCTAATTGTTACTTTTTCACATCAAAGCCTTTATTAAAGAGCAAAATAATTTTTCCTTACAAGTACAGAGTGCCAAGACAGAACTATCAAGACTCCCTATATTAAAAATGGTACAGAATTTGGGCTATTATTTTATACACGTCATTCAGATATGTAACTAGTGTTCTCTTCTGATACTGCTGATTTTAACATACTATTTTGTTTGCATTGTAGTCAATGGATGTGTGGCATTACAATTATACTTGTAGCAGTATTCTGTGAATGGGGAATACAGTGTTACTAAAGAAATATTGCTTTAATATGTAACTAGTACTCTCTAATGATGTGGCTGCTCATAATATACTATTTCACTTGCATTGTAACCTGTGGGAATGAGATACTGCTATTATACATATAAAAATATTCTGAGTTAAGTGATTACACTCTGCAGTTAGAGAGAGAACATTTTAATACGTAACTAATGCATTATGTTAGTGTAGCTGCTTTCAACATATTGCCTTGTTTACATTGTGGTAAATGGAAAAGAAACATTGGACACTGTTCCTATAGGTGTATTTTACCTTATATATATATATATATATATATATATATATATATATATATATATATATATATATATATATATCCTTTTTTCTCTTTCACTAAAGGTAGTCCAGGGCAAAACAATTATAATTAAATGCACAATTAAACCACCTAAAATAAAACCTCTCGTACATTTCTATTTAGAGAAGCTCATAATGACATTTGTCATTATTTATTCTATTTAACTCTATTAAAGCGAGGTGTGGAGGAGGGTGGGGAAGACATTTGTGAAGTTTAATTTATCTTTAAGTTCAAACTCCTCCTCAGGACCTGCTTGACCAACAACTAACACTGCTCATTGTACCTCCCCTGGTTAGCCTCTAGCAATTTCTTCCACCACCCATCTCTTTTCACAACCACTTTATCATCCCCCACCTCCTCTAATCTATTTTCACCTAATTCCTCTCATAATACCCACCCAATCCTCTCTCACCCACTACCTAGCCTCCTTGTAACTGCTTTCTCCTCTAACTCTCCCTCCTCCCCCTGTACTGAGATCTCCATAACTTCTTACACTGCTCTCAACTAACTCCTTACTCCCTGGAAGTTACCCCTGCTAATCTAGGTTCCTAACACATCACTGAACTTTTACAAGTTCGAACCACATATGGTCGAGACCATACGTTCGAATTTGTAAAAGTTTGAGCGTGTGAATGGAAATCTCCATAGGTGGAGGTTTCCATTCTATTCAATGTGGTGCAATCTCGGAGTTGGTATAGCTACGCAGCGGGGTGTGTGGGGGTGCAGCCTCTCACGTGGGTGGTGCAAGGGGGCTTGCCCTCCCTGCTTACAACAGTTTATTTTGTTATCCATTGTGTTTTTTTTTTTTTTTTTTTTTAGGTAGTTGAAGTTATGTAACTTCGAACATAATGGTTTGACCATTAGGTGTTCAAAGTTATGTAACTTCGACTATGTGATATAGACCCTGCTAATCTTACCCTACTTCACAAAAAGTGACAGCATCAATTTTGCTACTACAATTTTCTGAATTATAATTGGTTGTATCTATACCAACGCATCTGTATACATCTTGGAAAAACATTAGAACTGTACACTCTATATAATGTGTTGAGGTCTGCTATTCTATTTTTCCCCTTTCTTGCACTGTACAATACTCGTGATGTAATTATTACATTTTGTCATGTATGATACTAAATAGTTTTTTTTTTTTTCTGTGAAGCTTTTCTCCCTGAGACTATCCTGGTAAACAAATGTTAAATAAATCTTATGACAACTGTATCTTCCAGACATATCAGCTGGTAACTTTTAAATTATCACTGCAATAATATGAGCTGGACTTTTATCAAATTAAAGTGTTAAGACATACCTTTGTAAGAGTGTGCTTAAATTTATAGCTTTCTAATACTATAACATTATCATTAGGAAGTAGTAGCATTTGTTTAATCTTTTTAGTAGTGGTATGGATCAGTTAGTGAGTGGCTTGAATGATTTTTATCTTTAAACCAGGAATTTTTCATTCCATGATTGATGGTCTAAATATTTCTAAGTTTAAATTTTTAACATTAGTTTTACTTAATTTGTCCACAGTAATATTTCTTAATACCTGGCATTTATTTTTCATACTGAGCCACTATCTTTTACATTTAATGATTTTTTTTCTTCTTACATGTCTGTATATAATTGTCTTTCATTAAATATCAATAGCATTAATAGTACTTTGAAAAGTCGTTTCAATAAATACTTAAATTTACATAAAGCCCACATATTTTTTTTACAGGAAACACACTTACTAAATTAAGCTGTTGAGAGAATATTGTTGAAAGATTATTCAGTATTAGTGGGCTCATATTTTAAATCAAAAAGAGGAGGCAATTTGATTCTTTGGAAAAATGTGTTGCTTAGGCCTAAAATCATAACCTTATATTCTGATAAAAATGGAATGCTGACATTAGTAGTAGTAGAAATCAACAAACAACTTTATACATTTGTGAATACGTACTAGACAACAGGAATTAGGGCAAAAATTATTAAAAAAATGTTTAGACATTAATTGCAGGAGATTTTAACTATAAATGGTCTAGTAGAGACACAACAAATGGATGAGAACCAAAGCTAAGTTCAGTAGCCAAACTTTTTAAAAAATTGTTACTGAGTCAAACATGCATAATATGTATGATTTAAGATCTGCAAAATCCCTAATTATACACATTATTCATTTAGATTTAGCACCCAAACATTGATAAAGTTTTCATTTCAAGTGGTCTACATGACAAAATTGCATAAGTACTGATAACATTTTGCCCTTTATCCAACCATAATGCTACAACGTTTACTATTACTTTAAAGTCTAATAATTCAATTTACTGCCAAAGAATTTCTGCTTATATAGTAAAAATAAAATATTTTAAAGACTGGTTCTTGAAAGAAATAAATCAATTTGTTGACATAAACAATAATGAAGAAGTGTTAGGACTTATTTTGTGGGATGCACTAAAAGCATATCTACATGGAAGAATTAAAAATCTGTATGCGTGCAAAAGAAGGGAACGGGATAAAAAATTTAAAACACTGCAATATAGTACAGATAAATTAAAATCAAACATAAAACTTAATGATAAGCCTGCAAACTCTGAATTAAAAGCTTTGGATCAGAAATATCTTGATATACTTCAACATATAATCTCAGAAAAATTCATATTACACTCATATTCAATAAATCCTAACAGTCTGCATAAATTAGCTTTCAGACCTAAGAAAAAATACACAAACCATATTAAGGAATTAAAGTTTAAGCAAGGGGAGAGATTTAAAAACTAATTCAAAAGATACATTAGAATATTTTAGAAGCCATTACAAGACAATGGATAATAATAAAAATAACTTTTGAAAATAATAGTATCCCAGATAACTTTTTTAAAAATAATGTACAATATAAATTAAAAATCAAAAAGTTAGTATTGCTAAATCATTTTCTTTAAAGAATGAAAAGATCAACTTAATATTAAAACAAACAAAGCACCAGGTCTTGACGGCTTAATTTCAGAATTATACAAGTTAATGCCTGCTAATATTTTACAGATATTACTAAAATTATTTGACTACATTAACTCTCTCTCCCTCTTGGCATTATTCTCTTTTTACTCCCATTATTAAAAAAGATAAAGATTCCAAACTTTGCTCTTCCTACAGACTTATATCATTACTTAAGGTAGATTATAACATGTTTATGTCTATTCTTGGTAAAATATATCTCATTATGCCAAAATTAATAAATGAGGACCAGACTGGACTTAATTTAAATAGGACAGTTCAAGATAATATTATTAGACTTAACACTCTAATTGATATAGCTAACAAAAACAAAAAATGTTGATAAAAGGTTTACATTTAGATAAAGCTTTTAATTCCATCAGCTGACCCTACTTATTTAAAGTACTTAAAGAAGATATTTTTTCTAAAATATTTACAAATCTTATTATAAACCTTTATAATAACTCTTTCTCATTTGTGAAAAATGGTTTTTTCTTATCTAGCTCATTTAAAACCTTAATGGGCACTAAACAGGGATGACCCTTGTCCCATGTATTATTTGCTTTAGCCATTGAACCTTTTACAAGTTACATTCAATCTGATGATAAAATTAGAGGATTTTCAGCAGATAGTAATTATAGTCCAACTATTTGCAGAAGATATTTTAATAACTACTGGTGATATTGAAGTATCGCTACAACAAATAACTGCTTCTATAGATTATTTTGAGAAAGCTTCAGGTTAAAATGTAATAATAATAAAAAAAACTATGTTAATAAATAAAACAATTACTAAATATTTAAGGGATTTTAAAATATTTAACTGGAATAATACACAAACCAATTACCTTGGATTTATTAGATCAACAAAGGATTCAACTGTAATAAACAATTTAATTGAAAATTGGAATAAATCTTTTTTTTTAATAGAAGACCATCTCACTCTGGTAAAAATGATTATGTTGCCAAAATCCTATTCTTTGCAAGTCTTTAAAAGTTCTTCCCACAAAAGTTAAACTCTATTCTTATCAAGTTTTTGTGGTTTCCTAATAAATCAAGACTATCTTTTTACTGGCAGACTAAAGGTTGGGAGGAAGGTGGTATACGCTTCCCAAATACTGAATTATATGCCAAGTCTACCACTCTAAGTATATCACCACTATGCTTAAATTTTCATCAATCTAATTAGAAGTCCACTCAGGAAAGATTACTTACTAATAACAGACATATTATAAGTTCTCATTTTCTATTTGGAACAAATAATTTTTACTGGATTTTGAAAGACTGTTGTTTAAATGATAGGAAAAATCTAATCTCTATTCATTTTACAAATTATAAAACCAGGAACCAAACAGCAACTGGCAGTCACTCGGTCAATAAAGGTCTGAACACAATGGAACATTCCAAAAGTATAAAAAAATGATTTATTGTCAGAATAACCACAGATTTTTACATATTATGTTATACATGAGTTTAAAACGGTTTACTATTATTAAATATCTTGACTTCGGAATATGCACCTATGAATTATTCAAACTACATATGGTCGAATGGTTTATAACAGTAAATTCCAAGTGTTCTACCTTTATATTTTCAAATGTCCTGTGCAGTCACAAATATAAATGTTCGAAGGGATGTACAGAGATTACAGTATAGTGCTGTTAGGGAAATACATCCCTTTCCTCACTACAGTTCGATCTCGGAGTTGGAATATATAGTTGGGGGTGTGGGTGGCACAGCTTGCACCCCCTGCATAAATGGGATGTTAGTTGTAGGAGAATGGGATTTACAGCAAGGATAGTATTGTCAATTGCTGTAAAATGTTGAATTCAACATTTTGGCAGTTACTGCAGATTTACAACTAACTGAACAGTCATAAATCTGCATTTTCAACATTGTCAACATTTAAGTACGAAATTATTTTGAATTTCATACTTTTTAATAGTAAACCGTTTAAAACATTTATGAATTCCAACTACATAGATAAAGTTTTGCTGTTTCTATTATTCCGTATACCTAATACAATGGTTGTTTAAAGACATTTAATACAAACAATGATAGAATTTAAAGAAACAAATTTAATACCCTGGCATCTATTTTTAAATGGGAATAAAGTATATACAACAGATCATCTTCTTGCAAAATATTCCTTAGAGAAACAATACTTGCTTAAATATACTGAGTTGTAAAAAAATTCTGATAAAATTAAAATCTCCATGCATTATCAGGAAAAGCACATTCCTAAAATTCTGGAATTTCGTTTCAATATTAATTGTAATTTATGTAGAAATAAAATCTTAATAATATATAAGAGCAGAGTTCACAACTTTAGAATCATCCTTTTGGAATTATCCTTTAAATATCAGTGGGACTGAATTCTTTCATGATGACAAAAATTCTGAAGTCTAGCAGAAAGAGTACATCTTCCCCTTACTGGAGAATTTATACTTGGAAATTTCTTGATAGGGTTTTTAACCCCTAATAAAATTGAAGTAATTTATAAAACTGGGAAGATTAATTGCTGGAGATGCAATAATGATTCTGTTGCAGATTGGATTCATATGACGCTGGAATACAAAATGGTTACATCATTCTGAACTGAGTTTAGAAACCTTTCTCAAGCATTGTGGATGGAAAAATGTATTACAACTAATTTGCTGATCATGTTTAATGCTCCATTTCCAGATTCTATTCCTAAATCACACGTGCCCCTCCTTTGATCCATCTTAAAAATAACAAGGAAAGTAGTTACATTCAACTGGAAATGCAAAACTGCTTCTCTTTTTACTGAATTCATCTATTTGGATAAAGATGTTTGTAAGAAAGAACTATTAACATTAAAAATGAAAACATCTAATTTGTTGTTAGATAAATATTAATGACGGCTTAATGCAATGATTCTTGTTGTGAACATTTGTAAATTTCTTTTATCAATTTTATCGATATCTGAATTTGTACAGTTTTGAATTTAAAAATTGAATAAAATAATTATTATTAAAAAAGAGGCATTGGGAGGAAATAAGTAGTGGCAAGTGTAGCATTAGCTGCATTAAGAAAGTTTTTGGCTCTATAAAGCATCCCTGGTTTTTGATGAGATTTTCTTATGTAATTTTGTATATGTAGGTTGAATTTAGACCATCATCCATTATCAAATGGAAATAGTACTTTGAGGGGCTGATGAATGACGAGAATGAGAGAGAAAGAAGGTTGGATGATGTGGGGGAAGTGAATCAAGAAGTGCAACAGATTACCAAGGAGGAAGTAAGGACAGCTATGAAGAGGATGAAGAATGGAAAGGCTGTTGGGCCAGATGACATACCTGTGGAAGCATGGAGGTGTTTAGGAGAGATGGCAGTGCAGTTTTTACCCAGATTGTTTAATGAAATCGTGCAGAGGATGAGAGGATGCCTGAGGAGTAGAGAAAAAGTGTTTTGGTACCAATTTTAAGAGTAAGGGTGATGTGCAGAGCTGTAGTGACTACAAACAGATAAAACTGATCAGTCACAGCATGAAGTTATGGGAAAGAGTAGTGGAAGCTAGGTTAAGAAAGGAGGTGATGATTAGTGAGCAGCAGTATGGTTTCATGTCGGGAAGGAGCACTGCAGATGCGATATTTGCTCTGAGAGTGTTGATGGAGAAGTATAGAGAAAGTCAGGAGGAGTTGCATTGTGTTTTTGTGGACTTGGAGAAAGCATATGACAGGGTGCCGAGACAGGAGTTGTGGTATTGCATGAGGAAGTCAAGAGTGGCAGAGAAATATGTAAGAATGGTCCAGGATATGTATGAGGGTAGTGTGACAGCAGTGAGGTCTGCAGTGGGAGTGACAGATGCATTTAAGGTGAAGGTGGGATTACATCAAGTGTCAGCTCTGAGCCCTTTCTTATTTGTAATGGTGATGGACAGGTTGACAGACGAGATCAGACAGGAATCCCCATGGACTCTGAAGTTTGTGGATGACATTGTGATCTGTAATGAGAGTAGGGAACAGGTTGAGGAGACCCTAGAGAGGTGGAGATGTGCTCTAGAGGGGAGAGGAATGTAGGTCAGCAGGAGTAAGACTGAATGCGTGTGTGTGAATGAGAGGGAGAACAGAGGAATGGTGAGGATGCAGGGAGTAGAGTTGTCGAAAGTGGATGAGTTTAAATACTTGGGATCAACACTTCAGAATAATAGTGAGTGTGGAAGAGAGGTAAAGAAGAGAGTACAGGCAGGGTGGATTGGGTAGAGAAGAGTGTCAAGAGTGATTTGTGACAGATGGGTACCAGTAAGAGTGAAAGGGAATTTATACAAGAGGGTAGTGAAAACAGCTATGTTGTATTGGTTGGAGATGGTGGCAATGACAAAAAGTCAGGAGTCAGACCTGGAGGTGGCAGAGTTAAAGATGTTAAGATTTGCACTGGGTGTGACAAGGATGGACAGGATTAGGAATCAGTATATTAGAGGGTCAGCTCAGGTTGGATGGTTTGGGGATACAGCCAGAGAAGCAAAACTGCATTAGTTTGGACATGTGCTGAGGAGGGATGCTGTGTATATTGGGAAATTATGCTAAGGCTGGAGCTGTCAGGTAAGAGGAAAAGAGGAAGGCCTAAGATAAGGTTTATGGATGTGGTGAGAACGGACATGCAAGTGGTTGATGTGACAGAGCAAGATGCAAAGGACAGGAAGATGATCTGCTGTGGCAACCCCCTAATGGGAACAGCTGAAAGAAGATCATCCCCAATAATTTGATAAGAGAAGTGACTCCAATGGATGCATTATGAAGAGAAGAAAGGACTTTTTTGTTTTTTTCATGGGAGAGGGATTTGGACAAAAAAATAGCAGAATCGTTTTTTTCTTTTTTTTTTTTCTTTTAGGGTTGAGCATGACTTGCGTTAGAAAGCTATATTTCAGCTGCTGTTAACGCTTCTTGTGAAACTTTTTTGGAGATGTTTTCATGGTTTGGTTCCTCATCCATTTTAGGCAGTTTTCTACCATTCTGCACTTGGAGTTTCCACCGGTCCTAAATTATTAGGATATTGCAAACTTAGTCAATTTATTTATTTACTTATTTATTTTAATTTCTTGGTTTTGCCAATTTTTTCATAGGTAAGCTTAGTAGACTAGCAGCCCTTCAGAGCCATGTGAAGCCTAACCAATTTCCATTTGGTGACTTAATTAACCTATCCCACTTGGTGTTAGATTGGCGTCACCCATCCCACATTCAATACTTATATATTATTCCTAACAACAACTGAGATCATATCATTTCTCTTCCCATGGATTTCCTGCTAAATATACCATAAGCCTACTTTGCATTGCAATTCCTATTTGCATTATACTAACTTACCTTTAATTTCTCTACAAATTGAAGGGACCCATGTGCAGGATAAAGCATTTTGGGGCTGCTTGTGTCCATTATTAGTACAGGGAGTAGCTACGGTGTAAATTTTATATTGCCCATCTAAAAATCCAAGCTGCATTTGAAAGCAGACAAGGATGCATTTTGTTTTATGTATATGGGGAGTCTATTTGAGAGATGGTATCCTCTGCAAGATATATCCATCTCTCCAAACCATTCTGTTGATGTTACAGACACTGTTTAGATCACTGGACTGAGTATTCCTGATGCGATTGGACTTGCTGATGTGCAGTAGGTCAGTCAGTACTAGGTCAGAGGATGCCTTGTACGCCAGATACAGGTCACCTCTTAGCAGTCTGTATGATACAAAGTACAGTGACAGGGATTTGGGATGGGTCCATGTAGGGGATATTGTTTAGGCCTTTTACCGCTTTAGTATGGTATCTCTGTGGGTGTTCCAGTTACTGCATGTGTCTGGACAGATATATGATATAGGGGGCATTACGCTCAATGACTGGTCTAATGAGATCTGAGTAAAGGGGCTGTAACAACTCTAGATCTAAACACAATCCCTTTGTTTATAAGTTGTGCAATATAGGACAACTTTTCTTTCAATGCAGTGGTTAAAAGTTAGGTCACTCTACACACAAGTTCCAAAATCCCTAACAAGTGGGTCAGCTCTTTGGGGTGTGTTGTTAACGTGGTGGTTTCACCAGAAAAGATGACTTCCCAAAGGATAAGATAATGGATTTTTGACATTTAATTTCAGTCCGAGATTCTGGCACCTGTTATTTGTTTGGGACAAATCTTCGCATTGGATAGTTAAGTCATTCAGGGATTCAGTAACTGCTCCTAGTTTGCAGTCATCCACAAACAGAGCTGTTTCACATTGGCTTTTAGTTCAGAGATGTAAATGCCAAACAGGAGTGGTCCCAGCACTGAACCCTATAGGACTCTACTAGTAACTGGTCTCTGTGGAGGTAGCTTCCCCTATTTTGATCTCCTCTGTCAAATCTGTTATCTAGTTGGCAAATCAGTAGGTAACGCAGGAGTTTATTCCCAGTTTATTTAGCTTTTCTACTATGCCTGACTGGGAGACTGTGTCAAAAAGTTTTAGCCAGAGTGAGATGTGCAGTGTGTTCCATTTTCCCTTTATCCATTGCTTTGGTGACCTTTCTGAAACAGTCCACCACGTTCAGTAAGCATGACTTGCCCTTAATGAATCCAAACCCAGACGGGTCCAGTGTTTGGAGGTTCCCTATGTTTTTACTGACTAGTTCCACAATAAGTCTTTCCATGGCTTTGCATATGAGACTAGTCAGACTTATGGGTCTGTGGACAGTTCTCCCTTATACAGGGGAATGATTATAGCTGTTCTTCATTTGCTTGGTACAAAACCTGTAAGGACACTTATTCAACAGTGTTGCTTGGGGTTTGGGGGTGGAGAGTGGCTAAATCATGCTTTATTTTATTTAAGATGCATCCAAAGATATTATCAAGGACATGTTGATGTAGGACTTCCAAGATGGCTGCACACTGATCAACACAGCTTGACTTCAGTTGTTCCAGTTTGAAAACACAAACTGAGAAACTGCAGCCAGAGATACTGTCAATTTGAGTAAAATTCAGTTACAGGCTAGTAAGTACACTACCTGGATGCCTGCAAAGAATAAACTAAGACAGCCTGACAGAAAAATCAACCAGCAAAAGTGAAAAGAAAACACTGACTGGGAAGAATCTTGCAGCGGTTTAGCAAAAAGCAGTCCAAGCTCCAGCTTTGGTAAAACAGACAGCTTCCAGTACGCAAGATGAAGAATAAGTCAATTGTGCTCAGAGCTGACTAAAATAAAGCAAGCTCTGAAGGAGTATACTGACTAACCCCAATCCTGGTCCAATCCTCTCACCTGATACAATAACCAACCCAACTGCTGTAAACTATAAACTACTACACAAAAAAGTTAAAATTTCCCTACTCTTCCTCAATATGAATGTCAGAAGTATTGTGAATAAGGTACATGACCTGCATGCTTTACTCTCCCTCTGCACTCCTGACATTGTCTTATTAACCAAAACTTGGTTAAAACCCAACATCGGCAATAATGAAATTATTGCCCCAGGATACAATACAGTATGCAAGGATAGGTCAAACAAAAAGGGGGGCTGTTGCAATTTTGTTTAAACTATCTGGAAAACAACAGCCCTGACTTCGGAAATGCAGAACTAATCTTTACTAAGCTAAAAATCAACCCAAAAAAGTACATTAACATCACTGGCAGTTATATCCTACCAGGAAACAATATCCACACACTAGAAAACATACCTCACTGGGCCTCTAATTCACTCCCACAAGAAACAGTCCTACTGGGTGATTTCAATATTGACTGGCTAGACTGTTCCTCTCTGAACCCGACTTCACACATTAACTTAGATGGATTTACACAACTGATAACATCCCCTACAAGAAATGACAAAACTACCAACTGGCAGCCTATCCTTGACTGGATTTTGGTTAACAATCCCTCACTAAAATCTCAGACAGGCTGTCTTCCCGATGATCTGAGTGACCACTTGCCAACCTTTCTTATTTGTGTCCGCACCTTCCAAACTAACCACACCTTATACCGTACAATCAAAAAATCAGAAACAAAAAATTCTTTAACCTACAAAATTTCATTTCAGCCCCTAAAAAGTTGTAACTGGGAATCTCTTAAACAGCTTCCTCTAGATGAAGCAGTCAACTCCTTTAATAAAACCTTTCTAGACATTCTAAATAGCCATGCTCCCCCCAGAACCATTAGAGGTAAAGCCAATTATGCACCCTGGTTGAGCAACGAATGCCGATCCCTTCTCAAAACTGGGGAACAAGCCTGGGAACAATACCACAAACATAAAACCCAGTCTACAAAAATATAAGTTATGCACTCACCATAACATTCCATGTGTGTTGCCCATCCTGCATTCATTCTGTACTGGTTGGGTTCGCAACCGATTCTCGGTTCTTACTCAGCAGTTTACTAAAGCTCGATGTCTTCAAGTAGCTCGTGGTGTATACCTTATCCCATGATGCTCTGGGGAATTCCCCTGATCTTGTTTGCTGGTATACTAATATATATATAAATAATTTCACCACTTTACAAACCCTGAAGCGCATCAGAGAAATTAGACATCAAATAAATCCTCACAGTCCTTCAGGAGCCAAAGGCTGTGGGAAGGAGGGTGGCATGTACAAATGAAGGGGAGAAGGACAACACACATGGAGCATTATGGTGAGTACATAACTTCTTTATGTGATGTTGTCTTATACTGCTTTCATTCTGTACTGGTTTGGACAGTGTCCCTAGCACCATATTTCTAGGGTGGCTCAAGGGAGAATATTCTGCAGAACAGTGGACCCAAAGGAGGCCCTGTCCCTGGAGACCAAATCAACTTTGTAATGAGTAATAAGGTACGAGGCCTTGCCCATATTGCTGCAGTGCAAATGGTATCAACTGGCAGCTTTGCCCGAAAAGCAGAAGTGGTAGACATAGCTTTAGTAGAATGACCTCTCTACTTTGTCGGGAAGTTGTTTGTTCTGTGATTTGTAGGTGAATGTGATGCAGTCTGACAACCATCTGGAGAGAGTGGTCTTAGCAACTGCAGCTTTTTACAGTCTGAAAAGGACACAAATAATTGGTCAGTTTTTCTAAAGTCCTTTGTGCAATGAGAAACTTAATTGCCAGTGTACATCTAGTTGGTGTAACACATACTCTGCTTTATTGCCACACTTGTGGGAAAAAACTGGTAAGTCTATGGACTGGTTTAAGTTCGATTCTGAGCACACTTTTGGTAAAAAGGATGGATTTGTATGAAGTGAGAGACTGTCCCTGTAAAACAGCATATATGGAGGCTTGATAGGCAATGCTTATAATGCAAACTCTCCTAGATGAAGTTATAGCCACTAAGAAAATTGTTTTCCAGGTCAATACAAAATTCAGGTTCCATGGGGGTAGAGGTGGTTTGATGGGAGGTCTTAAAAGCATGGTACCTCTCAAGAAGGCTTTGCAAAGCTTGTGGGACTTAATGTTTGGCTCCACTTCTCCTATATGGAAGTTCGAAATCACTGCTAATTGAAGTCAAATGGTGGGAGCAGCTACTCTATCATGAAATAGTTTTGCTAAAAACAGCAGTACAGAAGATAAAGGAGCAGAGAAAGGATCTAGATGGTTTTCCGAGGTCCAAGAGGAAAACCTTTTCCATTTGCTGATATACAGATTTCTTGTAGAAGTCTTATGACAGGAAATCAGAATATGCTGCACTGAAGGTGAAAGGTCAGGTAGTCTGGCTATGTTTGGAATCGGAGAAGCCAGGCTGTCAGTTTCAGGGTTTGAAGGGATGGGTGGAGCATTCCCGACAGATGGGTCAGGAGATCCGGAACTGGGTACAGAATCCAAGGCTCCTCTTGATAATGAGCCCACAGGAAGGGGAACCAGATTTGACAAGGCCAGTAAGGAGCGATTAGTATTAAGGTCCTTCTCGATACACTGGCTTTCTGAAAAACTTTGGGTATCATTGGGAAGGGAGAAAAAGCATAGAGATGACCCGGGGGCCAATCGTGTAAGCGCATCCCTTGGAGATTCCCTCTGAGGGAGGATTAGGGCAAGGTAGCTGCTGCATTTGACATTGATGGGCATGGCAAAGAATTTGCAGCAAGGCTGGCTCCATTTTCAGAAAATCATTTCCACTATTTCTTGTTTTAGGGACCACTCGTGAAGTATCAAAATCACCCTGCTGAGTTTGTCTGCTATCACATTGGATTTCCCTGGGATGTGCATTGCCATCAGAAAATATTGGGAGTAGTTTGCCCACTACCATACTCTCAGAGCCTCTCGACAAAGGGAGAAAGATCTGGTTCCTCCTTGCTTATGTACAAGACAACTGACATGTTGTCAGCCTGTACTGCTATAGTTCCCAGTGGAACAGAGTCCTGGAATGCTTGCAATGCTAAAAGCACTGCTCTCATCTCTAGAACTCTGATGTGCAAGTGGGCCTCATGATCCTGCCAAGTGCCTGGGAACCATCTGGGGTCACTGTGGCTACAGGCTGGGGAGAATTCATGTGAAGCCACCATCAAAGGTCTTTCCTGCAAAATTCTGTTATGATCTGGTGAGACATGAGGAGCGCCCGCATGGACCACTGAGTGAACAGAAGCCACTGTAGAAACCTCATATGGAGCCTCACCAATGGAATCAAAGTTATTGCTGCTGCCATGGTCCCCAGCACTTTTAGAACTGTTCTTGCTTGTACCTTTTTCTTGAACAGGAGGATCAGGACCTGTCATCGCAGGGCGTAAATTCTTTCTGAGGGAAGCTTCACTATCATTTTTGTAGTGTCTAGACCTGCTCCTATAAAAACAATATGTTGAGATGGTAATAAGGTAGAATTTTCGTAGTTTATCGTGATCCCTAAGCGGGAGCAGAGTTTTAATGTGGTGTCTCTTGCCTCTGTTAGTAGATGCTTGGTGGTGGTGGTCAGGAGCCAGTTGTCCAGATATGGAAGCACTCAGAATCCTAGTCACCTTAAGTGAGCCGTGACTACTGCCATACATTTGGTGAACACTCTGGGGGCTGTAGTGAGAACAAAGGACAGAGGCCGAAACGGATAGTGACTGGCTCCCAGCCAAAAGCGCAAACGCCTTCTGGATAGCCTGTCCATTTTTATGTGGTAGTACACATCCTGGAGGTCTATAGAGCACATCCAATAGTCTTGTCCCAGAAAAGGAAGTATTGACTGCAGTGTTACCATCTGGAACTTTGATTTTTCTACTGACTTGTTCAGTCTACTGAGATCCAAAATGGGTCTCTTGTCCCCTGTTTTCTTTGGAACTAAAATGAACCTTGAGTAAGTTCCAGATCCTACTTGGTCTGCGGGGACTGTCTGGATAACTCTTTTCTAGCAACTTCTGTATTTCTAGAGTTGCTTGTTCCCTTTGACTGGGTGGAACATCTGGGTTGATTTTTATGTTTGGGACGGGGAATGAAAAGGGAATGGAGTAGCCTCTGGATACTATGCTTTGCACCCATTTGTCTTTTATTATTTTTAGCCAGGCTTCTGGGTACAAAGATAAGCAACCCCCAACTGCCTCCAGAGATGGACAGGCAGGCCTCCTTTCAGGAGCGGTGGAAGGGCTCTCCAAGGAAAGATTCCCTGTTGCCCTGGTTTTGTGGACCCCTCTGCTGCGTGGGCAGTGTCTTCCATTATTGTTTCCCCCTCTGACCCTGGGGGAAGACTCACCACACGTGTCCTGAAAAACTCTCTGGGATTTTCAAAAACACATTTTTCCTCCCATTTGATCTTTTGGATAAGGTCTAGAAGGCAGGGAAAATGGACTCCTATGGCAGAGAGAGTTTCTCCTCCTGCTCACACCTGGTTAGTGTGTCTTTTACTTTTGGCCCGAACAAAGACGAGTGGTTGAAGGGGGCATTCACAAAGGAAGACTTAAAAGGCTCCGCAAAGTTACACAAGTGCATCCAGGAATGTCTCAAAGAAATTCCTGAACTCGCTGCCCTACTCGCTCCATCAGCTGCATAGGAAAGATGTCTCATGGAGGAGTTTACCACTGGATTTAAGGTGGAGAGCTGGGAGACAACCTTGTCTGATACCCCCATAGTTACTGAACCTTGTAGAGCAGCTCCTAGTTCCTTCAGGAGATATCTCTGTCTTCTTCTTCTTCTTCTTCTTTCGGCTGCTCCAGTCAGGGGTCGCCACAGCAGATCAACTGTTTCCATTTCTTCCTGTCCTCTGCATCTTGCTCTGTCACACCAGCCACCTGCATGTCCTCTCTCACCACATCCATAAACCTTATCTTAGGCCTTCCTCTTTTCCTGTTACCTGGCAGCTTCATCCTTAGCATCTTTTTCCCAATATACTCTGCATCCCTCCTCAGCACATGTCTAAACCAACGTAATTTTGTCTTTCTGGCTTTGTCTCCAAACCTTCCAACCTGGGCTGACCCTCTAATATACTTATTCCTAATCCTGTCCATCCTCATCACACCCAGTGCAAATCTTAACATCTTCAACTCTACCAGGGACCAGAGTATAAAGGTCGCTGAAGAAAAGGTGCACTTTCCATACCTGTCCATCGTATGAGACTCTGTTCGGAGGATGGACAGTAGAGGATGTTTCTGAGAATTCTTTCTTGCTGGCAGCCACCACCAAAGCATCTACCAGGACACCTTTTGTAAGGAAAGTTTTATCCTCGGGGGATGTAATGTATTTATTTGGTCTCCGAGGGACCGGCTTCACTGAATCTGGAGTCTCCCATGCCTTTCGACAAACAAGGTTCGTCGAAAGGCAAAGACACCCAAGTGGCAGAAGGGAGAGATCCAAAAGTCTACGGGTAAAGAGACTCCTCAAAAGGGCTGATGGGCTTCCAGCCACCACTCTGCTTAAGTGTTGCTGGGATTGTGGGGACCCTTTTGTCTCATCGAGGTCTGTGTCAGATGTGAGGGATTCTTCCGGGGAGTCCATATGCTTCCTCTTACATAATCTCTTACAAGGGACCTCTTCGGATGGGTATTCAGGAGAGGTTTTGGAAGACAGGGGTTCATCCAATAAGGCATCCTGAGGCCATGGGTCTCCATGTCTGTATGGCTGCAGTTGTGCGGAAACAGACACCAGTGCCTTTGGGGAAGAATGACTGGAACGGAGAGTGGATGTGTCCGTGGGGACAGCGCTCTCCTCGTCGTCTAAAAGGCTCCCTGCCCATGGTCTGAGAAAGCTCCTAGCTCTGAAGAACCAGAAGGCATCCCCGGCACCAAGGGGGGGGGGTCAGCTCAGAGGCCAATGTAGGAGCCAAGCTTACCTGCACTGAAGCTCCGAAGGCACGTTCATATCCGAAAAATGTCCAATCCGTTGAGCTCAGACGGCACAGAGAAAGTCAGAGCAGTAGTCAGTACCGAAGATCCTGGGACAGGTCTCGTCTCCAATGGTTCCACTATGATCAGCTCCATGCATTCTGGCTCCAAAACCCAGAGTTGGGTCGGAGGAGGAATTGATGATGAAAGGGTAGGTCTTGTCAGTTCCAAAACCCTCTGGGTCAGCTCTGACAAAAGTTGGGCCAGCTCCAGTGTACTCAAAGTCTCCACACCACGTGATCCACATCATCATCAGAAAGGCTCCTGGAGGATTGAGAGGAGGGAGCTGGAGATCTTGTAACTTGTAAGATAGGTGATCTTAGTGGTGGAAAGACCGGTAGCAGATCTGAGGACCGGCTCCGAGCATGAAGCATCAATGGTTCTGAAATAGTAGGAGCAGAGGTGGATGGTCTCTCAGGCCCGACAGTTTTCGGGTCAAATAAAGATGTTTTTGGCAATTTTCTTGATGGTTCCAATTCTGAAGAAGTAGGGGATGCTTTGTTTGATTTTTGAGAGGGAGTGAGGGAGGGAAAAGACTCCAGCTTACTAAGCATAGGAAGTTGCTTAGAGACCATAAGGACTTCCAATTGGGTAACGGTTTTGTCTGGCCTAGACGCCCTAATCCGAGCGACGAGGATAATCGGACACGTCATCATTCAGCGTCTGCTGAGCGTACGCTCACGAATTTGGAGCACAGTACTCCATTAGTACGTACCACTGAAAATGATTCACTGAGCACTAGCTCTGAGGGAGCCTTTATTACTCCTCCCAATGAACCTTTGATTCCGGTTACGGAGTCTCTTGTACAGACACCTTTACCAAACCAAGAGGCCAATAATAAAGTTATGGCTCACCCACGCACAGGAGCCATTCCTAAGACTGTGCAAATCAATAAAGGAGCGCCTGGTCCTTCTTCTTTTTTTCCCCTACCAGTAAGGACCAACAACCAATGGAGAGGTCGATACAACAGCTGGGACAGGAGAAAAAGGAAATATTCGGAGGACAGTCCGCAACAGAGACAACGCAGGAAACAGTAAAAACTCTATGTTTTAATTTATCAAGCATGACATTAACAGATTCTGCCATTAGTTTACTGAATAAGGGGCTTAATTTTGTCCCTTCGCAGGGAAGCAATTTACATGAACTATTAACAGACATTAGAATGTTTGCTAGAAGTCTGACTTTTAAACTGTTTTTTAAAGATAAGAATGTTTTTTTGCCTGGAGCCAGTGAAATGCTTACACAATGTAGAAAAAAGAGCACATATTCTCCACCACTGCCTATGCATATAGAATGTTTTGTTAGACTGTGTGAAGATGACCTGTATGACTATTTCTATAATGAACATACTAAGAAATGTAAATACTTCAACATGACAAGGGAAGAGATAGACTCCTTACACCTTCTTTCTAATACTAGTACCCTTACTATCAGGCCGGCAGATAAAGGTGGAGGGGTGGTACTTTTAAACACAGAAGATTATATTGCAAACATGAACATAATGCTCAATGATTTAAAGACATATGAACCCATTACTATTAATCAAATTAATGTAATACATGGAGCTATAGAAGAGGTTATTTTCGATATGCTTATGTGTAAACAGATTACTGGAGAACTATACACTTTTTTCCACAAAGATTTTGTACGTATCCCCACTATAAAAGGGCTCCCAAAGATACACAAAAATTTAGATCCACCGCCCATGAGACCTATTGTATCTGGGGCAGGTTGGGCCACAGAGCATATCTCTCTCTTTCTTGAAAAAGCCCTACATCCGCTGGTAGACAAAGTACCACATATTTTGAAGGATACCTATCAACTTCTTGAGTCAATAGAAAAATTAGACTTTAATTTAAATGCTTCTGAATATAAGTTGATTACTTTAGATGTGAAGAACCTGTTCACCTCCATCCCTAATGAGGAGGGAATACAGGCTATCAGGGAGCTTATGGTACATGAGAGTGGCTATAGTAATGACAGACAGATTTTGATCTGCCAGTTAATAGACCTTGTTCTATCATATAATGTGTTTTATTTTGGTACCCAATTATACAAACAGAAGTGGGGAGTAGTCATGGGCACTTCGTGTGCCAATACATACGCTAACCTGGTTGTGTATGGTTGGGAGAAAGAACACCTTTTTCCTCATGATAGCTTTAAAAAGGTTATCGTCTACAAAAGATTTGTAGACGATATACTGATTGTATGGAAAGGATCCAGTGTGGACTTTAACAGCTTTTTGGATTACCTTGAAAATTCCAGTAATTTCCTGAGCTTCACCATGGACATGTCTAGTACAACCATTAATTTTTTGGATGTCAATTTGAGCATCAAAGCAGGAGAGCTAGTTCCCTCACTATACAGAAAACCCTGCTGGAAAAACATGCTCCTGAGTTACGATAGCATGCACCCCAGGCATGTCTTTCCTGGTATAGTAAGGAGCCAGTTTATTAGAGTAAGCAGAATGTGTAGAGATGAGGAGACTAGGTCAATGTAAATCGGACTCATGGAAGAGCTGTTTAAAGAAAGGGGATATGACAGTAAAATGTTAAATGACATTAAGGAGGACATATTAGGTCCCACGAGAGTAACCCCACATTCAAATAGTCAGAGAACAAGGGGCTTTCATCAAAAACTTTTGGGTCAAGACAAAGTTAGGCTTACAGTCACTTACACCAATGACTATGCAGCCATAAAGAGTATTATAAGTAATAACTGGAAGATCTTGACAGTTGACCATAACACCTTAAGTTTAGTGGGGAATACACCTAGTATAGCCTATCGTAACCACAAGAATTTAAAGAGACTACTTTGTGATAACTTTAAATCTTGTGTAGTACCAGCAGCTGTTAAGGCTAGTAAGAGAGGGACCTATCCCTGCATGAATTGCAACACATGCAGGTATATAAGTAAAGAACAAGTTTTTAACCATCCTACATTGAATTTGACATTTAAGCCTAGGTTTTATGCTAATTGCGAAACGCAGAACTTGATCTATCTTGCAACTTGTGAGCAGTTTACAGCCTTCTATGTGGGGCTGACTAAGAGATCCTTCAAGAAAAGGCTTTATAACCACATCTATGACATTCGCCAGAAAAAGGAACAGAATGCTTTAGCCAAGCATATTATAGCCTTCCCGGACCATACATTTTGTTTTAGGGTCCTACAGATAGTTAAGAAAAGTGTTAGAGGGGGGATCAAGTAAATGACCTAGAGAAGGTGGAACTTGAATGGATCTTTAAGCTTAGAGCACATGTGCCCCCAGGCTTGAATGCTTATGTTTCCCTCAAACCTATATTGAAAAATAGGGATTGACAGTGCTATTAATAGTTTTTTAATTGTCTTAGTAGCTATTAAAAGTAGCAAATACTTCTATATCCTATAGTATGAGTCTTAATATATATGTCTGTGCATATTCACACATTTCTTTATATAGGACCCTTAGTAACCTGTTATGAATTATAGCTGGATCTTTATTTGCCAGTATTTAATATATGCACAAATAGTATAGATCAATGGATGGATTAGTATATAAGTAATATTCTGTCTATCTATTTATTTATTTATTTATTTATTTATGTGTATTTCAGTATCTCTTATCTCCAGTTTTTCTGATGTTTTAATATCTTGTTTTTACAAGTATGTGTATTAATAAGTTGTTCTGTAGGGCATGAACTGAAGTTTGTTCCACAACGAGTTGGTTGCCCAGTGTGTTTTATGTTTTTATGCTTATTTATAGTAAGCCAACCACAGTTTTCCAACACGCTTTAGTTCTAGTAAATGCACACCATGCTTTTATACATATTTAGAGCCCTTATTTAGTGTATTTTAGTATAGTTAGATACTTTGTATTAACTTTTGTATTATCTACATATTGTCCTTCATATATATATTTTTATATGCTATACAAACATTTAACATATTGGTGATTTAGTTTTTATTCTTAATATTATAATCAAGGTTTAATAATTGTTTTATCATGAATAGCAATAGAGTTGTGCTTATATTCATACATACTTATGTTCACAACCTTCTGTTTCTAATTTTTTGTTTCACCCCAAAGATAGAATTTTATATCAAGATGAGTGTCTTTAGTTTTAAATGTTTTCGACTCTGCTATTGTACTTAGTTTTATTTTATAATATACAATATATATGAAGTAGGCAGAGGGAGGGGTGTTGACTCTTGAGGCATTAGCTTGCTTCATTGTAAAGATTTTTTGGTTAATTAATTTAATAATTGAATAATTGATACCCCTGCATCAGTATATAAAGGACATGGTTCTGTTTTAAAGTTGATCTGAAGAAGCGTACGGCAGCAGTACGCGAAAGCGCTTATCACCTTGTTTTTATCGTGAATAAACTATCTTGTGGATTACAGCCCTGCATTTTGATTGTCTTCCTTCAACGTGGTGGGTACTACAGCGTTTATTTTGCTGAACTTGTAAGATAGGTGATCTTAGTGGTGGAAAGACCGGTAGCAGATCTGGGGACCGGCTCCGAGCATGAAGCATCAATGGTTCTGAAATAGTAGGAGCAGAGGTGGATGGTCTCTCGGGCCCGACAGTTTTCGGGTCAAATAAAGATGTTTTTTGGCAATTTTCTTGATGGTTCCAATTCTGAAGAAGTACGGGATGCTTTGTTTGATTTTTGAGAGGGAGTAGTAGTCTTTTTTTGTAGGGCTCTGACCCACTTCTAAGGCCTCTGAAAAGAAAAAAGACGTTTTTAAAAATCCTTTTATAATTAGCGTGTTCCTTCTTTTGAGAAGGACCCTGATGCTAAAGGAATGGCAAATTGAGTAAGATTCCTGAAAATGTACTGCTCCCAAAGCAGTAAACACACACACTATGACCATCAGTTAGATATTTTTTTTGAGCACTTCTTAAACCTTGAGGATTTTGTATCTTTTGGCTGATTAGACATGGTAACTATATATATATATATATATATATATATATATATATATATATATATATATATATATATAGATAGATAGGTTTACCATTAAAAGATGTTCAAATACTTCATATGTGTGCGGGTTACATGAGCAAAAGGTATATTTGCGAATGGACTGTGCATTCGCAAATATAACGTTCACTCATGTAGAGGGATTGTGGTACAGTGTGGTTAGGGAAATGCATCCCTTTTCTCACTGTGGTGCGATCCCGGAGTTGGAATAAGTTAGGGGGTGTGGGGGGGCAGGGGGGCTTGCCCCCCTGCATACATGGAGATTAGGGGAAGGGATTCAGGAGTTGTGGTAAGGGTGGCATTGTTGTTAATGCCGTAAAATGTCATTGTCGACATTTTCAGCATTAACGGCTATGTTTTTGTCATTAGAGCCGTTCGTTTAGGTGCAATTTCGGTACAACACTTCACTGTTTCGTACCTTTTTTTTTAAATTTCAAGCTACTGATAGTAAACCATATATATATATATATATATATATATATATATATAGAACAAAACACACAGTGGAAAAAAGACCCTCTAACTCAAACGGGATTATCTGCCCTCCAAGTAAAATGAGCTGGATTAATAAACTAAGATGAAAAAATATAAAGTGCACACACAATTTAAACAGTAAATTTTTAAAGTGAAAAAAATAGCTAATAATCAACACACGCCAAAGTGAAAATAGCAAAAAAATGAGCTGTAACACAATAGAAAAAAAGCAGGGTTTACATGAAACTACCCTTTAAGTTAAAAGTACAGTTTTGTGCCTACCATAAATGTAGATGTTCGAGTGCTAATACAGCTGCAGTAATCACATATGGGTTCTCTGCCGTCAGGCGGGTCCTCAGTCGGCCGAATTCCAAAGTCTAGGTCCGGCGTCGGTTGTTGTCGCTTTCTTTCCTGACGTCAGTGCGACAGGGGTATATAAGACACAGCCGACGCCATATTCTTCAGTCTTTCTTGCCCCAGATGCCAGGTGCCCCCAGAAGGAAGGCAATACATAAATTATATATATAAATATATTCAAGCAATGCAATGTAATCAAAAAACAGTAGTTGCAAGCAAATACACCATAGGAGGATAACCCAAATTAGGTTGTATGAGGAGGTGTTAGCCACTAGTCCTTTACCAAGAGGGGAAGGAGGGAGGGAAACCTGTACTGCAGATGTATTAGCACTCGAACATCTACATTTATGGTAGGTACAAAACTGTACTATGTTCATCATGCATACAGCTGCAGTAATCACATATGGGTAGAATCCCAAAGCTACGCACAGGATGGTAGGCACTAGGTGGAACTGGGATGAACCAGAATGCCCTGCAACACAGCAGTGGCAAAGCCTGCTCTAGTTTTGGAATATAAAGGCAGGTGGTAGTTTTTTGTGAAGGTATGTACTGAACTCCAAGTGGTTGCCTCCAAAATATCTTTGGTAGGAACTCCTCTGAGGAAGGCTGTAGAGGTAGCAGTGGCCCTGGTGGAGTGGGGTCTGATGCCTGTAGGGACAGATTTCCCATGATAAGAGTAACAAAATCGTATGCAGTGGCCTATCCATTTTGAAATTGTCTGTTTGTAAACAGGCTTCCCTTGAGCTCCTACAGCATAGGACACAAAAAGTTGTTCTGATTTCCTGAAAGGCTTTGTTCTGTCCAAATAATAACGTAGCTGTCTATGGATGTCTAAGGAATGTAGCAGCCTTTCCCCTTTGTTTTGAGGATTGGGGTAAAAGGTAGGTAAGTGTATGGCTTGATTCAAAGCTACCCTGGATACCACTTTAGGCATAAATGATGGGTTGGTTCGAAGGGGAAACCCTGTCCTGATGGAAGATGAGAAAGGGCTGCACAGCCATGAGGGCTTGTAGTTCCGAAACCCTACGAGCTGAGGTAATGGCCAGAAGGAAAGCTGTTTTCCAGGACAAATATTGCAAATCTGTTGAGGCAGCTGGTTCAAAAGGAGGCAATGTTAATTTTTCTAGAATGTAATTAAGATCCCAGGCTGGCACTGGTTGTTTCCTTGGTGGTCTTATATTCTTAGCCTCTCTGAGGAACTGTCTTAAAAGTGGGTGAGAGAATAAAGGTGGATCCGTGTTGAATTCTGCAGAAATGGCTGAGGCATGGATTTTTATGGAGGAAAATGAAAGTCCACTGTTCAGCAGCTCAGCTAGATACTGTAATACCTGAGGCAAATTCAGTTTTCTAGGGTCCTGGCCTTTTTTCTCATTCCAAGAGCAAAACCGTTTCCATTTTGCAGAATAAATCTTTCTAGTAGATGGCCTTCTGGCCTCCAGAATGACATCCTGCACCTCTTTGGGGAGTAGGGTCTGTTGTGGTGTTAAGGAATTTTCCATGCAGCGAGATTGAGTGTTTTCAGCTGACTGTGAAGAGTTTTGTAGCTGTGCTGATTCAGCAGAAGAGGCATTAGAGGTAGAGGCCAGGGAGGAGTATGTGTTAGGCTCCTCAGGAGTGGGTACCAGTGCTGTCTTGGCCAGTCTGGAACAATCAGTATCATCTTCGGTCTGTCTGCTCTTGCTTTCAAGAGCACCTTGGGCAGAAGAGGCAGAGGTGGGAAAGCGTACACTGTCCATGCTGTCCAACTGAATGAAAGAGCGTCCACTCTCCAGGCCTTTGGATGAAAGGTCCTTGAACAAAACTTTTCCAATTGATGATTCCTGTGGGAGGCGAAGAGATCTATGTCTGGCCTCCCCCACACTTGGATTATCTTTGTAAACACCTGAGGATGCAACTTCCATTCGTGTGGATCTGTCATATTTCTGCTTAGATTGTCTGCCAGCGTGTTTTCCAAACCTGGCAAGTACTGTGCTTGAAGTTCGATTTGCCATTCCAGAGCCAAGTTCCAAAGTTTCATGGCTAGTTTGCACAGGGGGTATGAATGTGTTCCTCATTGTTTGTTTATGTACCACATTACTGTGGTGTTGTCTGTTCTTATCAATAGTTGTCCTGGATGCAGGAGGTCCTTGAATGCTGTAATTGCATTTATCACTGCTAGCATTTCTTTTTGATTGATGTGAAGGTGCTTTTCCTTTTGGGACCATTTGCCCTGAATGCACCTGCCTGTCATGTGCGCCCCCCAGGCGTAATCTGAGGCGTCTGTTGTGATGACTTGATTTGCTTGAGGCTTGCAGAATGGGAGACCTGTGTTTGTTTGACATGCTTGGGCCCACCATAGAAATTCCTTTGCAAACATGGAATTATTGGTATTATTGTTTCCAAATTGTGGCTGTGTTGAGACCATAGGTTTTTTAGGTACCATTGAAGTTTTCTCATATGCAACTTTGCACATGGGATTAAAAGAATGCAAGATGCCATGAAGCCCAGAGCCTGCAGGATTTTCCTTGCAGTAAGCCTGGTACAATTTGCTAGTATTTTGAAGTACTGAGTTAGTGGCCCCTGTTTTTCTGGCGTAAGATAGGCCATCTGGGTGTTTGTGTCCAAGTTGGCACCCAGGAAAGTTATTTTCTGAGATGGTGTTAGCCTGGATTTCTCTTTGTTGATCGTGTATCCCAGAGAATTCAGTAACCGTGTTGCATAAGCCAGATGTTCCAGAAGTGTGTGCTTGCTGTCCGCTTGGATCAAGCAGTCGTCCAAATAAGGGTAAATTTGTATCCCTTGAAGTCTGCAGTAGGCAATTACTGATGCCAGGCATTTCGTGAATACTCTGGGTGCAGTAGATAAGCCAAAGGGCAATGCAGAGAATTGATAGTGGATTGAACCTGCAAGAAATCTGAGGTATCTTCTGCAGCTTTGTCTGATTGGGACATGCAGGTATGCCTCCTTGAGGTCCAATGTTACCAGCCAAAACTCCTTGCCCAGCATGGGAATAACTTTCCTGGGTGCCAAGCTGTGAGCATCTTGAATTTTGGTACGAGTAGAAATGTATTTAGGATGGATAAGTCCAAAATGGGTCTCCAGTCGGTTCCTTTCCTTGGTACCAGAAATAGTCTGGAATAAAAACCTTGACCTTGTTCGTGAGTAGGTACCTCTTGAATAGCTTTTATGTCCATGAGTTTTGAAATTTGTATTTGTGCCTCTGCCCTTTGATTGTGTGGCAGGTTTGGCATGCCTCTCATTTTTGGAAGAGTGTGAAAATGAAATCTGTAGCCTCTATTTATAATGTCCAGGATCCATTTGTCTGTTGTGATAATATGCCAATTTCTTGTAAATCATGCCAGCTTTCCTCCCAAGGGAGCTGCCAGCTGGGACTTGCTTGGCATGAAAAGGAGGAAGTCATTGGGTTTGTTTTCTGTATTGTTGTGCACTGTCTTCGCCACCTCTTGGTGCTGGAGTTTGCCATTGTCTGCCTCTATATGATCCTTGAGATTGTACTCTGCCCCTTGTGCGTCTGTATCTACCTCTTTGGGGCTTGTCTGTGGCTGGAAAGGACCAGTTTTTAGAAGGCCAATTTCTGCTAAAATGAGGTGGTTGTACCTGTAGAAAAGCCTTGACAGTTTGCATAGATTTAGCTTTTTCCTCCATTTTCCGTAGTATCTCCTCAGCATTAGTACCAAATAGTACATCCTTTTGTAAAGGAGCATCTAGTAGTTTAGCTTTAACATGATCAGGCAAGCTTTGTTCCCTAAGCCAGGCATGTCTACGAATGACTGATCCTGTAACAGCAGCTCTACTTGAGGCCTCTAAGGCATCATAGCCACATTGTAAGGTGTGTTTACCCACCTGTTCTGCACTATGCATCATATCCTGCAATTCCTTCAAATCTGGTTGTTCAGGTTGAGACATTTTATTTCTTAATTGTGATAACAGAAACTGCTGATATTTAAGCATATGGAACTGACAATTTAAGGCCCTCATGGCTAGGGGTGGCCAAGGTGTATACCTTTTTTCCCCACCTTTCTAAGGATCTAGATTCTCTTTCGGAAGGTAGTGGATTCTTGGCAGTAGAGGCCTTCATGCCCTTGGGGCCTTGAGAAATGGTTTCAGGGTCAGCATTATGGCTTTTGAAAAGAAATTGGTGAGAGTTAGGAACTCTGTAGTACCTATCAGGTTTGACTGGGACAGGAGGCAGGGAATCCGGATTAAGACAAGCCTCCGAGTAAACATCATCAAGTATGTCCAAGACAGGAGGTATAGCTAGAGGTCTGTGTTGAGGTAACAAAAGAAATTCCCTAAGCCTTTTCTTGGAATCAGAAAAGTCTTGGCCTTCCCAATGGAAGTGTTCCCTCAAGGTGTGCAAGGTTTCCCCAAAGGAAAAATCCTCTGGGGGAGATACAGAAGGAATGGACTGCTCTGCATCGGAATCTTCATAAGGGGAGTACGAGTGTTCCTCTACATCAGAATGTTCTAAGAAAATGGAGCCCTGTTCAGAAGAGGGAGAATCTTCCTCCACTCTGGGTCTCTTGTCTGGAGGGGGTTGGGAACCCCTGTTAAGAGTAATTAAATCCTCAGTCATTTTAAGCATCTGCTTTTTAGGCATGGGGCCTGGGGATGGGCCCTGTGCAACAGGCCTCTTGGGATGCATGGCTGATTTGGACTTAGTAAAGGCCTTAATGGAAAAGGAAGATGAGGGTCTAAAGACACCCTGGGTGGAAGTGGACCTGTCCACATTACGAGGCTCAACACTCACAGTGGCTTCGGTTGTAGTCTGAGTAAGGGCCGAGGTACCTGCGGTCTCGGTTACAGAAGACACCGCCAAGGAAGTGTTGTCGGTAGTCAGGGACTGCATAGGCGTCTCGCTGAGAACCGGACCACGTGCAGCCGGTTTTGGTGTAGTGTCGGTGGAGACCGCGGACCTCGCGTTTTTTGGTCAAAACGGCAGTCGGAGTCTCCGACGACATTTTATAATCAAAGGCTTTACCAAAATAATGTTGGGCGAACTCCGCCCGATGCTTAATAGTGCGTTTATTGAAAGTAGCACAAAAGCGACAGCCCGAGACGTCATGGTCTGGGCCTAAACAAGGTATGCAGAGGGAATGGAAATCCTTATGCGGTATTTGCTTCCCACAAGAAATACAATTGTTAACGTTGTCTGACATCTGTCTGAGGCAAGAAAAGTTTCCCCAACGGGGTACTTAGCTTTAAAGAAGACTTCGGTTTCCAATTTTTCGTAAATTCAGGAGCTGGCCGACTGGCACTTGCGAACTGCTTCTGCTTCGGGCACCGCGCGGCAAAAAAGACTGAAGAATATGGCGTCTGCTGTGTCTTATATACCCCTGTCGCACTGACATCAGGAAAGAAAGCGACAACAACCGACGCTGGACCTAGACTTTGGAATTCGGCCGACCGAGGACCCGCCTGACGGCAGAGAACCCATATGTGATTACTGCAGCTGTATGCACGATGAACATCTTCTAAACTACAACTATATTAAATTGCTCAATAAATGAGCCCAAAGAGAATTATTCAAACATACGCAAGGAAGTTGGGATAGGGAGTTAAAACATTTGGCCTAAATATAAACGATGGCGACAATATAAAAACAGCACGCTCAAAGATATTTATAAGGTAAATTAAGCTACTACTCATTTAAATCCTAAACGGAAAGGGAAATATAACGTTTTCTATAGAAAATAATAATTTTGGAGAAAAAAAACATCTGATCTGTTTCAGTGGCAAATGAGACCTGGGGAATTCCCTAGAGCATCATGGGAGAGGGTATAAGCCATGAGCTACTTGAAGACCATTGAGCTTTAGTAAACGGCTGAGTTGGAATAGAGGATCGGTTCCAAACCCAACCAGTACTGAATGAAGGTGAGATAAGACAGCATCACGTCTATCATTTCTAGAACTACATAACAAAGTTAAAAAACAAACAGGATAAAATCAACTATTACCACAATATTCAGGAAACACACCATAATAGCCCACATAAATTCTGGGCTGCAGTTAATAAAATACTATCTCCAGACTAAACTTCCACACCCACACCAACCTCTGCTACCAGCTCTGAAAACATAGCAACCCAATTTAATACTTACTTCACAGAAACCATCCTAGCCCTAGCCAATATAAATAACATCTCCAATAACCATGCCTCTGTAACTCTCCAGCTCAGCAAACCCACTCAAAACAACCCAGTCTATTTACACTACAACCAGTAACAGTAAATACCATAAAAAACTACTGCTTAAACTAAAACCAACTTCCTTAGCTGCAGACAATCTACCAGCCGAATTTCTGAAAACAGCTGCAGAAGGAATAGCTTACACAGTAGCAATACTTATAAACAGATCAATGTCAGAGTGCATAGTACCTGCTATCTGGAAAATATCCCATGTAATACTCCTCACAAAGGAGGCAACTCAACTGAACTTGGTAACTACTGCCCAACTTCTATCCTATCACCCCTTTCCAAAATCCCAGAGAGAGTGGTCCATATTCAACTCATGGTCTACCTCAACATCCGCAATCTACTATCAATCACACAACATGGATTTTGCCCCCATCACTCCTCATGTCCTTTACTAATACAGTCAACCACCACAGCAATTTAGTACAATTCGTATCCACCATATTTCTAGACTTGTTCAAAGCATTCAATATGGTAAGCCACAACAAACTGATCGAAGTCCTCTCCTCCCTAAACCTCAACTCTTCCGCAGTTACCTGGTTCCAAAACTACCTATCAGGCCGACAGCAGGCTGTACTGTGGTAACACCACATATCCACTCTCCTCCTTGTCTCCCTAGGAGTCCCACAAAGCTCAATTTTAGGTCCATTATTTTTCTCCTTCTTTACCAATCAACTTCACACCTCCAACCACCAAGCATCTGTGATGCAATATGCACACGAGTCTACCCTCACCATACAGGACCTCCACACCATAGCCCTAAACTCATTTCTATCAGTAGAATCCTGGCCTTATTAATTCTCAACTCATTCTAAACCCTAATAAAAACTAAACTTCTCCTTTTGTACCCCTGATAAACTCCTTCTACACTCCCAGTTTTCACCTTAGAGACCAAAGACAAAACTATTATCACCCCAATGACACATACCAAACTGCTGGGGGTCGAAATTGGCAATAATCTAAAATCTGATGTCCACACAGCCCAAACTATCAAAAATGTTCATAAAAATTAGGCCTCCTGTACAGAAACAAAATTTTTAACTAGATCCACAAAACCTACCATTGCCCGGACACACCTCCTTTCACCTGTACTTTACGCCTCCCCAATACTAACCAATCTATGCAAAACAAACCTTACTAAACTAGAAACATGGTATAATAAAATAGCCAGGTTTGCTACAAACTCCCCATATAAGTCACACCATTGCACTGCTCTTAAACAACTAAACTGGCTAGAACTCCCTTAGCTACTCCAATACAAACTAACCTTTGCCTAAAAAAGACTCCATGAACCAGATAAAACCCCTGCTCTTCAAAATCTTAATACCCCACCACTAGAACACTACATTCCAGTGACAAACTCCTAGAAAAATCCACCAAGGCTTGGGAATCTTTCTTCTCAAACGTCATTCCTACAATATGGAATAAGCTACCCACTTCTATCAGCTCCAAAGTACAATTTAAAAAACTCCTAGCTACTCACTTAAAAAACACCTGGCTTTGTTCTTGCTACCCACCTGATTAACTCTATATACTGCACTTTTATACATACATCCTGATTTTCTTTGGCTCTATACTTCATACACTAATCATATTTCCAGCCTATCATGCCTTCCTTCCCTATATATACTTAATATAGTGTCTCAAATTATTTAAGTCTTCCTCAAAAATGTTGTATTCACTCAACTATATACTAGTCTGGAGTCTGTATAATGCTGTACACAATTTGTTAAAATTGCTAATGTGTTATCTCTTGGTTATTTACGGTGTGTAATTTGTAAATTCTTTAATGGCTTGTAATCTGTTAATTTTCTTGTTCTATATTATTTGCTTTATATTGCTGGAGCTTTTCTCCCTGGTCCTCAGCTGAAAATGGACCTGTGCCCAGTTGGACTTTTCTGGTAAACAAATGTTAAATAAATAAAGGGCTGGAAAAAGCCTGAGTATGAGACTGTTCAAGAAGAAATGTTTCAAAACATGGTAGAATTAGAAAATGGAACATAAAGGGAAAATCTGAGAATTTTCTGCTGTACCAGAGAAACTAGAAGGAACTGACTAAATTAATTTTATGAAGGCACAAATAAGCAACTGGACTGGTATTCTGCAGCAGGAACTGTTAACTACAAGGGCATGCTGTACGTATGCTCCAAATATGACCGTAAGAAAGACAAGACTTACATTAATAAAGATGCAAATCTACCAGCAGAAAGAGTTGATCCTGACAAATCTGTGGCAAAAGGGCAAAGCATTAAAAGTTAGAGATGGTATTGACCCATGTGGAAAATGATTATTCACTGTACACCAGGCAGAAGAGAAACACATTTGTTCTAGTAATCAGGGAATGTCGAGAGGCAGGTGTGAGATTCAAGCTGCTGTATATATGCATATTTTTCCTGGAGGACAAAATTCATACTTTGATGCAGAACAGGCTAAGGAGGAAATGAAAAATTCGGTCCAATAGAAAATAAGCCATCAAGCAGAAGGGAACTCTGCTTCTTGTTCTTCTGATAATAAAGCACATGGAGAGAGTTTGCCTGTGAAAACTTTTCCACTGTTTCAAAGAAAATGCTTGCGAGAGAGAAAGGCACAGGAGTTGAACAGAAGAATTGGGAGCACCGTGGAATTGAACCGGAATGTGGATTTGGGAATTTGAGATGAACAGGTGGATGACCAGCAACATGGAAATTAGTGAAAAAGTGTGAAACTGCAAAGCATTAATCTATTTGGGAAATACAGCTCTATAAGAATAAGTGGAAGGTGTGGACGTTTGCTGTCCTTTTTAAAATAATCAGGAAATTAAAGAACTCAGGGGAGGAGGAAGGCAAAAGGTAATTAAGAAAGAAAAAAAAAGTTATGTACTCACTATAACATTACATCTGTATTCTCCATTTTCATTCTTCCTGAAGCTGCTTCTACCAGATCCTTGGATCAAAACTATTGAACTCCTCCCTTTACCCATAATGCCATGCCCACCTAACATATGCAAGATCAAATTTGCTGCCTATAGGAAACAGTGGATAATAGAATTAGAAAAAAAGAGCTGGAGTTCAAGCAGGGAACAACAGTTACCAAACTGAAACCCTTAGGCCTATCCAGGAGCAAAAGGAAGTGGGTTAGGAGGGTGGGAAGCTGAGGAAAAATGAAAATGGACAACAGATGTAATGTTATGGTGAGTACACAACTTTTTATCTAATGTAATTTTCATTCATTCCTCAACTGATAGGACAGAGTGCCCAGCTAGATGAACCTTGGATGGCCCTCATGGAAGGACATTTCAAAATACTGTGGAGTCAAATGCACCTGTGTTCCTAAAACCAAATTCAGTTTGTAATGAGCAATAAAGTTATAAGCACTGGACCAAGTGGCAGCTACACAAATGTCATCTATAGAAGCTCTTGATGAAAAGGCTGAGGATACAGCCATAGACCTCATGGAATAAGGTCTAGAAGGTTTACACGAGGATAATCCTCTTTTAGTATATACAAAGGAGATACAATCAGATAACCATTTCCCCAGTGTAACAATGGAAACTGACTTGCCAAATCTGTTAGGTGAGAAGAATATAAATAATTGGTCAGTCTTCTGAAAATCTTTGGCTCGATGGAGATCAAACCAAAGTTGTCCCTCTTGTTTGAAAAATTGGGAAAGAAAACCAAGAAGCTAATGACCTAGATGATACTGGACTCAGAAACTACATTAGGCAAAAATGATGATGATGAGGTTTGTAAGGATACCCTGTCTTTGTGGAACACCAGATAATCAGATTTGGAAGACAGAACCTGGAATTTGGACACTTGTCTAGCTGACGTAATAGCAACTAGAAAAATTGTTTCCCAAAATAAAAACTTTAGGTCTGACCTGGCTGAGGGTTCAAAGGGGATTTGAGTAAGAGCTTGAAGAAAAATAGTTAAATCCCAAGGAGGTATAATACCCTTTTATTGAAGATCTAAGTAGAAGAGCTTTACATAATTTAAAACAAGCTAACAAGAATTATTTTCACCTAGCTGGAAATTTGAAATGGCAGCCAGCTGGACTTCACTAGTAGAAAAAGAAGCTCCTTCACAGGAAATTGAGCTAAAACAAAGTACAGCTGAACAGGGGTAGAAAGGGGGTCCCCAGATCCCTATTAAGGGCCAAGAAAACAAATCTTTGTAGTAGTAGCTCTTTGAGAAGATAAAATATGCTGGACCAGGGAGGAGAGCATAAGCTGTCTAGTGATGAGTCTAACTGGACAAACCATGTAGTCAAGTTTGAGGCCTGTTATGTCTGGATGAATCATACCTGTCAGGTGAGACAAGAGGCCTGGACTAGGATCCAGTATCCAGAGCAGATGTAGAAGGTGAGGCCAGAGTCAACTGGTAAGCTTTCTGTAGACATTTGGGGATGAGAGGTAACGGAGTAAACATACAGAAGACTGGGAATCATGGACTAGAGCATGTCTTGGTGAGTCCCCCATTGGGGGGATCAGGGCATAGAACCTGTTGCACTTTTTGTTGAAGGGAGAAGCAAAAAGGTTGCAGCATGGCTGGCCTCATCAACAGAAAATTCTCTCTGCCACTTTCACATTGAAGGCCACTCACCAGGCATCAGAATGGACCTGCTTAGTCTGCCTGCAATCATGTTGACTTTCCCTGGTACGTGCGTTGCTAGAGAGGGGTCTAAAGAGATTGTCCACTGCTAGACCCTCGTTGCTTCTCAACAGTTGTTAAAATCTGGTTCCTCCCTGTTTGTTGATGTACCAGACTACAGACATTGTCCACCTTAACAGCAATTGCCCCAGAGGAGACACCTTCTTGAAAGGCCTGCAGTGCTAGGAGGACTATTCTCATTTCCAGGACATTGATATGCATCTTGGCCTCTTCTGGAGACAAGCACTTTGGTCTGTCCTTCCCAAGTAGTGCCCCCCCCCCCACCATAACTGGGAGGTGTCCATGGGCAGGGGAAGAACAAATGGACAGCCTTCAGATACTTCACCTGAGTGAAGCCACCTAAGAAGATATCTTTTGCAAGCTTGTGTGATCTTGAATGGGGCAGTTAAAGGCTGCTGAAAAATGGACAACTAAATTGACAGGGTCCATTGCAGAATTTGCATGTAAAACCTGGCTACAGGAACTAAAATGATAGCTGCTGCCATGGATCCCAAAGCTTGTAAGATTAGTCATGCTGGAAGAGAAAAATGCAGCATTACGCTCCTGACCTGTAATCTGAGAGTTTGGATGTGAGTTGGAGGGACACAGGTTACCTGACTGACTGTGTCTACATGAGCACCTATGAACTCCAGCCTCTGTGAATGTGTGAGCTGTGATTTGTTGTAACTGATTATGATGCCTAGGTGGAGTCACAAGTGAAGCAAGTAGTCCCTTGCCTGCAGGAGAACATGCCTGTTTGCAGCAGTTAGGAGCCAATCACCTATGCACAGAAACACTCAGAATTCCAGCAGTCTCAAGTGAGCTGCTACCACCACCATGCATTTGACTGAACACTCTGGGGCTGTGGTGAGATCAAAGGGCAGTGCTCTGAACTGAAAATGACTGGCTCCCAGCTGGAACTGCAGATATCTTCTGGAGCACCTGTTCATTTTGATGTGATAGTATGCATCCTGAAGATCTATCAAGTACATCCAATCGTCTTTTCAAGGACGGGCAGACTGGACTGAATGATGACCATCTGGAACCTTGAATAGTGCACAAACTGGTTTAGTTTGCTGAAACTCTGGATGGGTCTCAAGTCCCCTGTCTTCTTTGGCCCTAAAAACAATCTTGAGTAGGTTCTGGACCCTCTCTCGTTTGGTGGTGGTGGTGGTGGTGGTGGTGGTGGGGACCTTCTGGATGACTTTTTTCTAGCAGTTTTTCTATTTCTAAGGCTGCTGCTTCCATTTGACTGGGTGAAACAATGGGTATTCTCTTCATTCTGTAGTGGAATTTGGGAAAATGGAATGAAATAACCTCTGGATATAATTATCTGCACCCACATTTGTTATGGATAGCCAGGCTCTTTTGTGCAGAGACAAACATCCCCTGACTGTCCACAGATGGCAACAGTCATACCACCTTTCAATAGCACTGGTAGGGAATCCCGATCCCGGAAACCCTAGTTCTACGGGCCACCTCTGCCATAGGGACAATGTCTTCTGTTAGAGAACCCCCCGCCTTGAGTGTCTTGGAAAGGACCCCGGGATATAGGGAACCGCACCTTTCTATTGCCGCATTGACTCTGGGAAAAGGGTCTTTAAAGGAGAGACAAATGCCCTATTAGCCCTACACAAACCTGATATTGTATTAACAGAAACTTGGCTTAAGCCTGAACATCACGACAACAAAATAACTGCCCGTGGCTATTATACGCAAAGATGGGTCAGGAAAAAAGGGAGTGGGTGTAGCCATAATATTCCAAAGCCACCTCACCACTGAACAACTTGAATGCAACTCCCAAAAAGTCAAAGACATAGAATTAATTCTTGCCAGACTTAAACTTAACCCCAATAAACAAATAATTACAGCAGGGGGATATATCCCACCAGGCAATAACACTAACATACTGGAAATTTTACTTAACTGGTTGTCATCTTCCCTTCCACATGAAACCATACTTCTAGGTGACTAACATTGACTGGTCTGACTACACCAGCTAAAATCCCTCTACCTATATTAACCTCCATGGGTTTACCCAAGTTATATCTACTCCCACAAGAACTGATAAAACCTCTAAACGCCAGTCCATCTTGGACTGGATTCTACTATCGGACCCCACTCTGGCCCACCAATCAGGCTGTCTTCCTGACAGTCTGAATGACCATCAAGCAACATACTTGGTTAGGAACCGGTCCCACCAAACAAATCAACCCATTCTCAGAGCTGTACATAACAACCCAACCTTTAGAGCTCATGACCTAATCAACTCACTAAAATGCTGTAAGTGGACTCCCCTAAAACAACTATCACTAGATGAAGCCATAGAGCACTTAAACTCTACCTTCCTAAAAATCTTAAACTCCCATGCACCACCCAGAATCATTAGAATCAAAACCAACCATGCCCCATGGCTATCAAAAGATACTAGGTCATTAATGAAAGAAAGACACAAAGCCTGGTCACAATTTCACAAACACAAAACCTCTGTCCTGAAACAGAAGTACCACGAGCTCCACAACAAAGCCAAAAAACTAACAAAACTAACTACGATAAAACCCTGCAGGAAAAACACACCAACCCTCCAAAAAAAATCTGGGCCTCAATAAATAACCTATTACATCCAGGAAAACCTACCACTCCTTCCCCAGTATTACCAAATAACAATGGCAACATTCCCACCCAATTTAACAAATACTTCAGTGAAACAATCCAAGCCCTAGCCAACACCCAAAACACTACTACCAAACATTCAACAACAGAAACCCCCACCCTTTCCAATACAAAAAACTACTACCCCAGTTTTTCCTGAACCCAGTCCCCACTAAAATAATTGCTAAACTCCTCAAAAAACTCAAACCATCCACATTAGCAGCCGACAATCTACCTGCTGATTTCCTACTGATTACAGCAGATGCTATAGCCTTATCCCATGTCCATCCTCATAAACGGATCAATAACTGAATGCAAAGAACCCCACTCTTGGAAAATATCTCACATTATACCATTGCACAAAGGGGGATCAATCCCTTGAGCTTACCAACTACTGCCCTACAGCAGTTCTATCACCTTTATCAAAAATATTAGAGAGAGTAGTTCCTACCCAGCTTATGTATTACCTCCTAAAAAACTATCTACATCCCAGCATGGCTTTAGACCTTCCCAGAGCACTACCACAGTACTGCTTTTGTTTTCCAACACTGTGAATCACCATAGAAATAATTGTCTATTTGTATCCTCCATATTCTTAGACTTATCCCAAGCCTTTGATATGGTTAACCATAGTATGCTCCTAGAAACCCTAGCTACCCTTGATATAAGCTCCTCCACTATATCTTGGTTCAGTAACTATCAAACCATCAACAGGCAGTTCTATGGCAAGACCAATTGTCCCTCTTACTACCAGAAGCCATAGGTGTCCCTCAAGGGTCCATCTTTAGTCCCTTGCTATTTCCACTATTTACTAACCAGACAGCCTCATCCACACACACTGCTTCTATAGTGCAATACACAGATGACCACTATTACATGTGCTGCGCCCATCCTGAATGAACTAAAAACCATCACCCAAAATAACTTTACCCTAGCCAAAGAATAGTTCACCAACATCAAACTTGTACTCAGTCCCACAAAAAAACAAACTTATTCTCTTTAGCCCTGGTAGATCTCCTACAGTAAACAATAACTTTGCCATAAAATCCAAAGATAATACACTAATCACCCCAACAGCTCACACTAACCTATTAGGCATAGAAATTAACAATAATCTGAAATTCTACATATATACAGCCCAAACAATCAAGAAGGTCAACAAAAAGATTGAACTCTTTTACAGGAACTGACAGTTCATGACTAAACACACCAAAGCCACTGTTGCAAGAACCCATCTGTTATCTATCCTCCTGTATGCCTCCCACCTTTGCCACACCAAACTAACCAAGATGGAATCTTGCTACAACATGATTGCCAAGTTTGCTACCAAAGCCACTCATAGGTCCCATCACTGTCTAGCCCTTAAGCAACTGAACTGGCTCCAGTTTCCACAACTCCTCCTGCTCAATCAACTCACAATTGCCCATAAAGCTCTACTACCTTCCCGATAAAACCACTGCTCTTCAGCAAATAATTCACCCCTACACCACCACCAGAACCTTAAGATCTACTAATCTAAACATAAATGTCATTAAACACCAAAATGAAGCTGGCAAATCTCTCTTTGCCTGCTCTATTGCCAGAACCTGGAATGCACTCCCAAATCATAACCTCTACAACCTCTACTTCCCAATTTAAAAAACTTCTCAAAGCCCACTACACAAAAAACTGTCTTTCAACACGTCCCCCCCCCCCGGTTAAGCCATAACAACTCACTGTTGCTGGGATTCTACTAACAACAAAATGGTGGCTCTCCACCTCCCATTCTCTGATCGTTTTACCCAAGGATAAAGCCCCTATAGTTATATGGAAAAAAACATTTTTTTTACAAAGTACTTATTCTCTCTCAGCTATTTTAGTATATACTCACTCTTAGTTATTTAAAAAATGTTAATTTCTGCTAAGTATGCTTAACTGTAGAGTTTTCCTTTGTGATTTATCTTGACAGTGTGTATCTGTTATAGTCTACTGCATTTGGAGCTTTTCTCCCCAGGCCTCCGCTGAAAATGGACTTGTGTCCAGTCAGACTTTCCCGGTAAACAAATGTAAAATAAAATAAAAATAAATATTCCTACAGCAGACAAGGTCTCTCCTTTTTGCTCACATCTGGCGAATGTGTCTTTTACTTTAGGGCCAAATAAGTAAGATCCATCAAAAGGAGCACTGATGAAAATAGACTTGAAGGATTCTGTAAAGTCACATCGGTGCATCCAGACATGTCTCCTAATCGTTATGGCTAAACCTACTGCCCGTGAGGTACCTTCTGCTGCATGGGAGATCAGCCTCATGCATGCATTTGATATCAATTGAAGGGTGGCCAGTTGTGAGGAAACTACTTTGGTCCTCTGTAAACATGGACCCAGAAAGAGATTTGGACAGTTTGTTAGTAAAATCTCTTCGCAATCTTGTAAAATGTGCCAAACAATTCAACGACTGCAGATCAAAGGTAGCTGAGGCATAAACGTGCTTACTGAATCTGTCCTAGGCTCTGGACTTTCTGTTAGGGGGTTGGGCAAAAAAACTCTTCTCTGTAACTTTTTTTTTTTTTTTGAGGCTGCTGACACAACCATGGCATCAACTGAGACCCCCTTGCTCCAGTGTGTCCTGACCTTGGGAGGGGTAGAAATTTATCTGGATGCCTTGGATGGGCTCCACTGTATCTGGTTCCTTCCATTCCCAGCAAGACATTAGGTCTATAAGTTCATCAGACATGGGGGTCACCCAAGATGTAGCTAGGCCAGACTCAAAAGCCTCCAGGAACACTTGACTCCTCTTGGGAAGGGGTATCGAAATACCAACCACGTTTTTGCTTTAAAAGCTCAAGAATGTCTTCAAGTGGAGATCTGGGGAACATTCCCTTCATCAAAATCTGTGCCCTCAGTGAAAGACTGCTGAGGGGAATCTAAGTGGTTCCTTTTAGAAATTCTTTTCTGAGGAAACTAATCAACAGGATGGTCTGGGTAAGGGTCTATATCACAAGATTGAACGTTTAGGTTACTGAATACCTAAACATCGAACTTGTAACACCAAAAGCCAAAAACCACAAACGGTCGTTTTCATGCAAGGAAAGAATTCCCTTGGACGTTATGCGGATTTTGCTCTTTTGTACAATGTAGAGCGATCTCGGAGTTGATATATTTAGTTTGGGGGTGGGGGGGATGAAACTCCCCACTTCATTTGGGTTTAAAAGGTTTTTTTTACGGCAAAGGGAATGCTTTCTGTGCATGAAATGGCCTTTTGCAGTTTTTGGCTTTAGGTTAGTCCACATAAAACTATTTTGAGGCTTAAAAAATTTGGCAGAAATAATCACTTTCAGTAGGGAATATTATTTATAGGTGGGAACTGGAATTGGATTTGCAATAATGGAAATAAATCTAAGGGGGGCTAGAAGGGAAAATATAACAAAAGAGGGTAGATTTCTGAAGTAATTTATGAAAATATTTGGTACAAAAAACATGAATTCAATAGCAGGAACTCAAGACAGAATTTACATACTATGTCTCAGGGTACAAAAACTGAGCTAGACTTGATAGAAATCATATTTCATGGGAACATGCACATTTAATTGAGAACATTGATACACATCCAATAACTATTTCAGATCACGCACCAATAATTACCACGATAAAAATGTAGCGTAATGAAGTAAAGATTTAAGGAATGGGTAATGGAAATTATCTCTGAGTTATTGGGGAAGATAGAGAGTACTCCAGAAGTTAATGCTAGTCAGTGGAATAAAAGAAAAGTAGAGTTTAAAACTAGGGTAGAAATAAAAGAAGAGATCTGGTTAAGAAATAAGTATTATTTAGAGGTACTGACAAAGGTTAAAGTATTATAAAATAAGGGAACTCTCACAGAACAAGAAAAGGTGCAACTGCAGAGTACTAAAGAGAAAATAAGGATGTACCTGGATAATATATAGGAGTTTAGAAAGACTGCTGTTAATGAACTATTTTTGAGTGTCCTCTTTTCCTTTGTTATTTGCATCACATTTAAAACCATTGGTAAAAAAATAAGGGACTCAGAAATTCAAGGATAATTAGTACAGTGTTCAAGAAAAACTGGCATTATTTGCAGATGATATTATTTTGTACCTGATGGAACCAGAAAAGGACTTCAGTATTCTGGAATATTCTGAGAGCGCTCTGTTTTTTTTTCCAGGATATAAAAATGAGGATAAAACAAAGGCTATAAGCTATAAACTATGTACCCACCATGAACTGGTCCAGCAATACCCATATTTATGGGGAGATGATAATGAAGTATTTACGAGTATGGATTAAAAAGGATTTGGTTATGGCAGCTAAGGATATGTAGGAAGATTTAACAGACTGGCATTGCCTAAAACGGGCACTATGGGGGTGGACAATTTCTTTACCAATAATTGAAACCCTAGACTGGACACATGTAGGCCAAATCTGGCAAAGCACAGTGGTGTGTCGATCATATCCTCCCAAGATGATAAATATTGGACCCCTTTGAAATGGATTCACAATTATTTGAATGAATATTCTTTGACAGACATGTACATGTACATGAATTGCTGAAAACCACTTTCAGCTAACAAGATTTCAAGATTTTTTTGTAGGCCCCACTGCACCCCCACTCCGTGTGAGGTAAAGACCTCTCCACGCCACCTAAGTTATATATACTAACTTCATGGTTGCACAACAATGGAGAAACAAAGTATTTTTCAGTGATGTCAAAACATAATTCTTTGACAATTCTTCACATTCGTTTCGAACAACATCAAAAACTAAGTCAATTATGTTTTGCTGATATTGTAGCATCATACTTGGAGATGGTACAATTCTGCTCAATGACAGACTTATCCCTTCCTGAGATACACAACCTGAGAACTACATCATGTCTCACTTCATATAGTCCAGGGAGGTACATCTCAAGTAATTGACACCCATATGTAATATGACACAGTCTTATTGGTACTTGTTCAGGGACTTGAGTGTGTGGTGTGATCCAATGGATCCTGGCACCTAACAAACAACTAACAGTCACTTTTTCATTGCTCAGATTGGTAAGAGGTACATCTGTATGTCTTACAATGGAATTGGCTACAATTAGAATATTTGGTTGGGTAGATGCCTGTCTTATGGGCTTAATATCCATGACAATGGGACTTCTTCTGCTATGTGAGGTGACAGGCTTTATTTGTCGAATCTGCTTTGTACCTGTGTTGCACTTTAGAGGACTCTGAAGTTTAGGCAAGTTAATCTTTAAACCCTCAGCATATGACAGATCATGTGTAGTAAGATGGTTATGGTGCGGTGGTGTACTGCTGTTCATCCTGATGTCAAAGTTGTCTGAGATTTTAGCCTCCAAATACATTATATATGTACATCTCTCATACTGTGTTATGCTGCTTGAGTAACAGATGATAATCAGACAGCACGAGACAGTTTCTGACATTGTCTCAAGATACCCATCATAATCAGGCTGGTTAGGTCATGGGGAAATGCTGATCCATGCTTTAGACAGGAAAGACTTGGGAGCATGGCTAACTATAACTGCTTGGAGAAATGCAGGATGAAATAAAAAACTCAGTAAACGGATGATAGAAAACAAGTATCCTTAGGTCTTCGGCCCAATAAAGGAGTGATATGACTCTTCTTTACGCAAGTTTATTAAATAAAAAGTAAACAGCGTTTCACCGCTTCCACAAAGCAGCTTCCTCAGAAGTAATGAATGTTTAATTAAAAACACACCTTAAATACTAGCAGGAAGTGACAAAACATCTCCACAATTACCATTTAAAAAGCTATTACTCTACTATGGAGTGATTGACACTTATTTTACATCTTTTTAAAAACTTATGTTTCATCCATAAAATTTAAGAAGTATACCAAACTAAGATATGTTACCTATAAAAAATGTGTGTATGTATCCAAATATAGTATATGTATCCTGTAGTAGTAACATCACAGCTGTTTTAAAACTAAGAAGTTATTTTAGGTAGATAAACATGGTCCATTTATATGGTTTTTAAATTAAAGGAAATGATTGTAATGTGTTTATATATTTGGATACATACACACATTTTTTATAGGTAACATATCTTAGTTTGGTATACTTCTTAAATTTTATGGATGAAACATAAGTTTTTAAAAAGATGTAAAATAAGTGTCAATCACTCCATAGTAGAGTAATAGCTTTTTAAATGGTAATTGTGGAGATGTTTTGTCACTTCCTGCTAGTATTTAAGGTGTGTTTTTAATTAAACATTCATTACTTCTGAGGAAGCTGCTTTGTGGAAGCGGTGAAACGCTGTTTACTTTTTATTTAATAAACTTGCGTAAAGAAGAGTCATATCACTCCTTTATTGGGCCGAAGACCTAAGGATACTTGTTTTCTATCATCCGTATAACTGCTTGGAGGTCAGTCAGTTTAGGATACTGTTTGAGTGGACTTACTACTAAGGCATGGAGAAATTCCTAGTTATTTGGTCTAGGTTGTAATGCAGCTCAAGATGTGTTTGTTTGTGCTTGGCATGGGTTATGCAAGTCTCAGACCTGGATTTCTAAGCTTCTACAGATTTTGCTGGTCTCTTATAGGGAAGAAAGTTCTTGCACAGACAACCCGATATAAAGAAAGCCCCACAGAGGTAGCGTTGAAAGCTTGTTTTTCACAGTTCAGGGCTTCCCATGCTTCTCAGACTCATAAAAGACCCTGGGTATGTGCAGCTCTGTGTAGGTTACAGCAGATAAGTTTACAGAAAAATTCAATCAAATTAAGCCAACAGTTGAGCTCTGTGACTTCAAAACCTGTAGGAAATCACAATTCCTAGTCCTATAATTTTGAGCTACAGGTCCATAACCTCATTTTGACTTCAATTTTAGAAACTAACTTTTACAGTGGGGGCAGGAAATAATTGTAATTCCTATACAAAGACTAGAAAGCAGCAGACAGAGAAGTACTTAATGCATCAGGGGGCAGGAAGGGCTGTAACAATGTAGTAGACAAAAGCAGGGGTTGAACAACAACAAATATAGCAGTAGTGAATGTAAGAAATACAGAGGTACTGAAATGCAACTTTAAGCAGGCAAATGATGATCGGACTACCACTCTAGCAGCAAAGATAGAGTGTAAACAACCATAGACACACAGAAGCACATATCCTGCAGCAAAAATTATACTGCCACTACTGTAATCCAAACTACATTCTAAGGTGTCAGACCAGGTAGAGATTTACCAGTAACACTGATTATGGAAAAATGCAATAATACATGACTAAATGAGGCTCAGACCCTGTAGTAGTTCACAATTCTCTCATATTTGTGAATGAAACTACAAATCTAAGGTCTCAGAATGAGTTCAATACAGTTAACTGTTGTAAGTAATTCAACTTACTGAGGCAAAAGTGCTGTACAATGTATAAACAATGTTCAAATCTTGCAGTAATTCACAATTCTCCCAAAACTGCAACCAAAGCCATAAGACTAAGATGAGAAAGTTAAAAAAAAATGCAAACAGATAATAGCTATTTAATGCTTACACACCTGCTCACTCAGTACATAGTCTCCCAACTGTATAATAACTCTACCTGTCTGCTTGCCTCCTTCAAGCACCTACAAACCTACTGTCCAACTTCCCCTGCATCACGACACCACAAACTGACTAACAAATGAAGACAACTTATGTTACACTCCACCACAGAAATCAAGCTGCATGCTGACAGTCATCCCAACCCAGGCTCCAATAACACCTCCTCCACTCCACATACCTCAGCATACTCCTCTCATTCCCACTCACACTCCCAAAAACCGCCGACTCTGACCTGCATTTCACCATTTTCAACCTTTGTAGTACAATTAATAAAACTAGTGAATTCCAAGCCAAATGACAGAACCCTGGCTAAAGCCCCACATCATGAACAATGAGATCACCCCAAATGGATATAAAATTATTAGACTAGACAGACTGCACAAAAGAGGCAGTGGAGTAGCTGTACTATTTAAGGACAACCTTAAAGTTGAACAACTACAATGCTCCCCACCAAACCTACCCAACTCAAAGACTTTAACCGCTCGTCTTGTAATAAACCCAAACAAAACAATAATCATCATAATTTCCTACCTCCCTCCAGACAACAACCTGCCCATCATTGAAGATCTGCTTTCATGGGCATCCAGCAATTTCAACCAGGAAACTATTATTCTGGGATATTTCAACCTAGATTGGCAATTCTGCACATCCAAAAACCCATCTAATTTTCTCAATCTCTACAATTTCACCCAGACCATAAAATGTCCAACCTGCACTGACAAACGTTCCAATAGACAGTCTACATTAGACTGGATACTAACCAACAAACCCTATCTCAGTTACATAGCAGGTTGCCTTCCAGACTCCCTCAGTGACCACTCACCTACCTTTCTATACAGAAAACATGTACACATCTCCTACAAATATGTCCGCTACAAACAAAACTCCTCCCCCACAAATTTTAACCACTTTCTCCAACACTATGATTGGACCCCACTTAAGGGTCTATATTAGAGCATCGAAGTTTCAAAACTTCGAATGTTCTACTATCGACCCCTATTTAGCGAAAGCTGAAAACATCGAACATACAGAACAGCAAATTGTTTTCCTAGAGAAAAAATTTGCTGTTCCAAAACACATACACACAACACAAGCACACCAAATAAACAGCAATCCACACACATACACCTAAAATCTTACACCTCACCCTACACTAAACTATACACACACCACTAACTATCCACTTACCTTAACACAAACACTAACCCTAAGGTCCATCACTTTCGCACACTCACCTAACCCGCGCCCTAACCATAACTCACCTAACCTGCCCTAACCCTCAAGTCCACACAATCGCACACATACCTAACCCGCACCCTAACTAACCTAACCCACACTCAATTGCACACTTACCTGAACCCAACCCATACCTTTCCACCACAGCACTGAAAATACGGAAGCAACAGAAACAGACAACAGAATTCTTTCCCTAGGAAAAAAATTGGTTTTCTGTTGCTTCGATATTTTCAGCTTTTGCTGAATAGGGGTCAATATTAGAACATTAGAAGTTTTGAAGCTTTGATGTTCTAATATAGAACCCCCCCCCCCCCCCGCTTAAGTTCCCTAGGAAAAAAATTGGTTTTCTGTTGCTTCGATATTTTCAGCTTTTGCTGAATAGGGGTCAATATTAGAACATTAGAAGTTTTGAAGCTTTGATGTTCTAATATAGACCCCTCCCCCCCGCTTAAGTACGCTCAGCTAGACCTAGCAGTTACATTTTTTCAACTCTACCTTCCTTAACGTACTAAATAATCTAGCTCCAACAAGGAAAGTTCACCCAAAGTCCAAGCCCCTGCCTTGGTTAACCAAAGAAACAAAACTTTTAAACAAATAAAGGGACAGAGCCTGGTCAGCTTTCAAATCCACCAAAAACATATCTGACATCACTACTTATAAACAACTATGTAATCAAGTAAAGAAACACAAAGTAGGCAGAGCGTTGTATTTCATAACATGCCAGCAACAACATCTTAAGAACCCCTGAAAATTCTGGGAAAGCATCAAATATCTCCTATGCCCAGGTCGCACTCCTAACCCAACCCCGGTAACAACCATCTCTGATCCCATTGCAACTCATATCAACTCATGCTTCATACATTCCATAACCTCCCTTCTAGGGAACAAACCAAATACTCCGGTTACTCTTCACTCGCCAACTCGTGATAATCCTAACAACTTCTCTTTTACTTCCATTCAAACAAGTTACATAAAATCACTCCTTACAAAATTTAAACCCTGCTTTCTAGCAGTAGATCAGCTCCTAAACGAATTTCTAAAAAATCGCAGCCCCCATCTATCGCCTAACCCATATCTATACGGATTAATCGCTCAATTGCTGAACACCAAGTCCAACTTCTCTGGAAAATATCCCACATCATCCCTTTCCATAAAGGTGATCCTTCCAAAGACCTTACTAACTTCCGCCCCATAGTCATTTTTTCCCCACTAGCTAAAATCTTAGAAAAGTGCATCCACAAACAACTCCTTAAGCACCTCCTTAATAACAATCTCTTATCCTATTCATAACACAGTTTCAGACCTAAACATAGTACTTTAACTGCTCTAATCTCTTTTACCAACACCATTTATCATCTCCTAAATGACAGCCAAGCTGTCTCCTCTATCTTTCTTGACATATCAAAAGCCTTTGACACTGTTTCCCACCAACTACTACTCAACAAACCCTCAACCTATGACCTCAGCTCATCTTCACTATCCTGGTTTCTCAGCTATCTTTCAAACCATCAGCAAGCCACTAAATGGGAAAACACTTTCTCCCCTACTCTCAATCTCTGTTGGTGTGCTCCAAGGCTCTATACTCGGTCCTCTTCTCTCTCTCTCTCATTCACAAATGACCTCAATGCTGCTACCAATCTAGCCATCGTTGTTCAATACGCTAATGATGTTACCCTTATATGCTCTGCCCACTCTCCCCTAGAACTCCAATGAAAAATGCAATCATCTTTCCAAGACACAGAAAAATACCTGTCCGAACATCAACTAATCCTAAACCGTAATAAAATCAAATTAATAATCTTCAAACATAAAAAATCCAAACCCTGTCAAGGCTCTCTGTCATTCCTCTCCTCAAACAGAACCAAAATAGAACCCACAACTCATACTAAACTCCTAGGAGTCACTATAGATGAGAATCTAACTTTTGAAAAATGTGTCTCTCTGACAATCAAAAAAGTACACATCAAGCTTTGCACCTTATACAGGGCCAGACCATATCTTACCCACAACGCCAGACTTACAACTGCCCAATCTCTTTCTTCCCTCATCTATGGATCTCATTTTCACTAACCTTCACAAGACTGACCTAACTAATCTAGAATCATGCTATAACAAAAATTACCAAGTTTGCCACAAATGCCCCAAATAGGTCTCACTACTGTACTGCACTCTCCCAGCTAGAACTCCCAAACATTTTAGCTCTTAACCAACTTACTATGACCCACAAGTTAAATTTGACTTCCATATACACCATTCCATAAAGAAAACCCATCAAAAGCTTGGCCTACTCTATAGACACCGATGGTTCCTTATTCCTAACTCCAGAATTTCACTTTCCCAAGATTTTCTCCTACCTAACCTCTTCTACTGCTCTCAGATCAACTCTGCTATGTAAACAATAATGTTGCTAGATTCACAGCTAACATGCCAACTAAATCTCACCACTCTCTTGCTCTTAAAACTCTTGATTGGCTAGAATTTCCAAACCACCTCTTGCTTACTCAACTATTTATCATCTACTCTGTCCTAAACAAACCATCCAACTGCCCTAGGATAGCCTCTATCATCTCTCTCTATAACCCTACTTTCTCTTAGGAGCTCTGATCTAGGACTCCTACAAGTCTACAAACCCAAAAAATAATTTAGACAAAACCTGTACAGCTACCTTCCCGCATCCCAATGGAATAAGCTTCCTATGTCCCTTACAATTATAACCCATAAACATGTTTTTAAGACTGCCCTCAAAAATCACCTAATTTCTGCCTGGAACTTTAACTACTATCACCCCACTTAATATTTTTCCTTTAGTTCTCCCTCCCTCTCTTCTCACTCCACCTTCACTTTCCTCCCCCTTTCTTTCCCTATTACTTGGTACTATTTCTACTACCTACCTTTCACCTTCACCCCTCTCAATCCTTACCCTCATTATTTTTTATACCTTTTATTTCTCTCTCCCCATGCTATCTTGCAGCATAATAGTTAACACTTGATCCTAGACATATCTCCGCTTCATCTTTCCTTCCTCTTACTAACCACTTCTTTACTTTTTTCTCTTCTTACCTACTTACAGAGTTATTTATTTAATTATAAGTTCCACTCCTGATATATTTGGCTTTATATTTCGTATGGAACTTAGGTTTTCTCAAAATTATACTGCGTATTTTATCATTTGTCTGTATTTGTGAATTTATCTATCTTATTACTATTTAAAACTTGTTTTTTGGAGATTTTCTCCTCGGGCCTCCACTGAAAAGGGGCACAAGCTCAGACCGACTAACCCGGTCAACAAATGTCAAATAAATAATAAATAATCCACCAACCCACAAACTGTCCTGCTCTCTCCAGTCTTGCCCAACATAATGACAATTCCAGGCCCCTTAGATCCTCCAATAAACTTATGCTGAAGGTCACCCACTCCCACAATTATCATGGTGACTGCCTGTACTCCAATAAAATTACCAAACTTTGGAACACCCTCCCTCAAACCATCACCAAAAGTCCACACTCTCATGAGTTCAACAACTTCATAAATACCTAGCTAATCACTGGCTCTGCTCCTGTCATACGCTTGGCTAACTCCACCTATCCTGTCCCACCCCCACTCGACTCTTCTATAGTCTGCATCCCATTACTACTACATCCATAACCGGCCTTAGACATAGGCCAATTAGGCGGCCGCCTAGGGCACCACTCTAGTAGTGGTGCTTTTCCAGTATTTATTTGTTGTAGGTAGACCAGGATGGGGGCACCAGGTGGTGTGGTAGGGGGTGCTGTGGAGTCCTTTTGCCTAGGGCACCAGTTGACCCAAGGCCGCTTCTGACTACATCTCTCTGATTACCATCTCTTCTTGGATCTTATTATTCCACCTCTCCGAAGGGCATTCGGCATCCCTGTGGATACCACTATTTTCTGTTGACTTTGCAAAATTCAAGTCTGTTCTGCTTATATTCCATATGTGACAGTCTAATCTGAATAATTTGTTATCATGCCTTTGCACCATTCATTTTCATGTTCTGTACTTAAGCCTGAAACAGATTTCTGTATGTTTTTAAAAACTGCCATATGTAAAATATTTCATATGTAAATATTGCACTAACAAGTGTTGTATTTGTACTGTTTTTTCTGGAGCCTTTCTCCCTGGCCTCCGCTAAAAATGGGCTCCTGGCCCAGTTGGACTTTTCCCGGCTAACAAATGTAATAAATAAATTATTATACCATGACCCCCCCAAAACGTGCACGCTGATTGGCCAGCGTGCCCGTTGTAAATCGAGTTATACTAATGGAAAAAGGTCCGGTCACCCGGACTTTTTTCCATTAGTATAACTCGCTTTAAAACACTGTCTCGCTATGTTAAATGGGTTTAGCATAGCGAGACAGCTTTAAAATAAGCAACGGAGATCTCCGTTGCTTATTTTAAAGCTGTCTCGCCATGTTAAACCCATTTAACATAGCGAGACAGTGTTAAGAAACGGAGAAAGCAAAATCTCCATTGCTTTTTAGTGTTTCGCTATGTTAAATGAGTTTAACATAGAGACAGTTTTAAAATAAGCAACGGACATCTCCGTTGCTTATTTTAAAACTGTCTCGCCATGTTAAACTCATTTAACATAGCGAACATTAAAAAGCAACGGAGATCTTGCTTTCTCCGTTGCTTTTGCTCAACTCTGATGTACTGCGCAGGCGCGCAGTACATCAGAACTGCCGCGGATGCCAGACATCTGCGGAAGGGCAGCAAACAGGCATTATACTATGCCATTATTTAAGAAAAGTAATAATTTCTTTTCTTAAATAATGTCATGGTATAATAGCAATAACCCACTTCTGGGTGTGGGTAATGCTAAATTTACCCACGGTTGGCTTTGTTCAAACCACGCCAACCGTGGGTAAATTTAGCATTACCCACACCCAGGCGTGGGTTATTGCTATAATAATAACTTCTTGGCCTAAACACAGAAAAATACAGCAAAATTAAAACACTATCACCATACAGATGAATATAGTACAACCACAATATTCAAGCAGAACTAAAAGCTTTTTTCTTCCCCTTTTGATGAAAATCTTACTTCTCACAGTTCATGGATTTCTACACTTTTCAGAATCTTAACTAAAACAATCAAGATTTGCTGTCACCACTTTTCTTGTAGAAACTCACTAATTACAATTTTATTCCAACAGGACAAGGAAGACGACCCACACCACTTGCTATTAGCATACCATTACAAGTCCAGGAGCAACATACTTCGAAAAGAAAAAAAAAAAAAAAACATATCAACTACCTTAAGGCATGGCAGTGAAACTCGGCGGCTCAGCAATCATGCTGATATGGGAATAAATTGTGCGTAGCTGGTGGCATCATAGTTGTCAGAAATTAGTGGGGAAGAACAACAAATATAACCAGGCTGCATCATATATAGTGGACAGTTGGTGGCATAATAATCTGAGATCACTGAAGCAGTATTAAAGTAATACTGAGCTGTATGACATACAGCGGACAAGTGGTGACATCAATTATCTGATATCACTGGCGGAGTAAAATAATTCCAGGCTATAAAAAATACACTGGGCAGCTTGTGACATCATAATTATTGAAGATCAGTGAAGAACTATAACATCATCAGGCTGCATCACACATGCACTGTCCACCAGATAGGTGGTGACAGCTACTCTAGACTCTAACAGGCTACTGTTTTCATATTTAATGTGAATATTTGATATGGACAAGTGCTGCTTTCAGTATATAACAATCTAAGAAGAAAACATGTCTTGTAGAAACTGTTCATCATTATGCACTCATGTGTAATACATATTTAACCTTACCTCATTTATGTACATCACAGGGAAAATTAGCATTCTTGCATTCCCAGTTTCACTGCCAATAGAAAAAGACAACTTTATAAACTTCCAATATTTTTATTTTATTTTTCAATGCATAAAATGTTTACTGTATTTATAGATATATGTGTGAGTGCATGCTCTCACACATACATGCATTTACAAGGTAATTTATCACTCCGTACACCCATTGCAGTATCCTTACCTCCTGCCACATCCTTTGTACTATAAGTTAAGTGTTCCATGCCTGGATGCATTCACATAAAGTCTTTATTGATCCCTTTCAGTCACTGGGGCGCAATACTAGAAATAGTATAAAAAGCTATCCAGTGCTTCTTACAGACAGCAGAATAAACAGCTTGCATACAAGTGATAGTACACGCAAGTGTAACATTATTTTTATTTATTTATTTATTGACATTTGTTAACCAGGTTGATCCAGCTGGGTTTGTGGCCCGTTTTCAGTGGAGACCCGAGGAGAAAAGCTCCAGTTACATACAATTTAAAGTAAAAAAAGTAGTTTACATTTAAAGACAACACAGAATCATGAAATTCAAAAAGGACCTACTTGCATCTTCGTAAACAGAGTGCATTAGTAAAGAAACACAGAATGAAAGCACTGGAAGATATACAGACCTACTATCAGCAGTAATCACAGTGCTCAACAAAGTGGTTCAGAGTACAAGAAAATATACTAAAAAAATGATTAATTCACACACGCTCATATACCGCTGAACTATTTGAGACAGTCACAACTGCCTATGATGTGTAACAATTTATCTAACCTCAATCTGAAGTAGGGGCATGCTTAAACTCAATTAGCTCATGTTCCCAGCTACTGATTTTTTTTTTTTTTTTTTTTTTTTTATTTTACTTGCATGTCTACAACCTTAATTTTCTTGTATAGGCAGCAATGTTAACAGTTGCTATAGACATTTGCCTGGTGTTCAGTCTCTTAGGAACACATGTATCTCTTTCTCAGTAGCTGGTTAGGGATATCAGTTGACATGAGTGTTTAGCTTTCTAGCTACAAAGATATTAAACATGATCATTTCTGCGTGAGACAGGGTGTCCATTTTGTGTTTGCTTTCTATTCATACCTTCCTGATTTGCTTTAATGGGGCGGTAGAGATGCTGACACATATAGGCATCCCCCAGGTATCCCAGCTTGAAAGGAGCACCCACATCTCTCCTTGATTTGCTGACAGCAAGTATGTCAGGCTTATAAGTCATTTGGCATGGTTAGTATATCACAAGTACCATCATGCATGCATGAAGATGCAAAGATAGGTATTTCTATAGAGTAAACTCTTAACATTTGCATAACACTTCTAAATTGCTATTGCTTGTTCAGCATATTAGACTGCTGTGTTTTCTGTATTGTATTTATTTACTGTCAGCTTTATAGCTCTCTTACTTATTTTATTTACATCTGTTGACTACAGAAGTCTGACTGTCTGAAGCACAGGAAGAAAAGCTCAAGTATTTACTGTAATGCAAAAGCTTAAAGGTTTACAAAAAAAAAGTTGAGAATAGAATGAAATAATAACAGTAGGGCAAGGTCTTTAAGAACAGTGTTTACCATAGTCAGACACTGATGGCATTAAAGATAATAACTGAGATAAAAACACTATTAAGGAGTACATCTGACATTGGAGAGTATTCTTTAAACATTATGGCTGACTTGATATTTCAGTACAGTTGAAGTGAGAGGGAAAGAGTAAATTAGGAGAGGCACTGGGAGTAAGTGTAGTAAATGATGACTGAGTGAGAATAGATAGCAAAAGAAAATAGAAATGGGTTTGAGGTGTACAAAAGGAGAATGTATATGGTAGTCTAATGTTTATCATGGAGATGTACAGCTACATAGCAAGGATGTTATTAGATATCCCGTTAGATCGGTCTTAAAAACCTATTGATTTTTAAGTTGTTTGAAAGTTGGTGGGAGGACAAACCAAAGGTTAAATACAGAGTTGGAGTAGGACTCCTGCTGAATTTTGGGCTTCTGTGACGGGCAGTAGGAGTTTGAATATCAGTAGTTAAGTTTTTTTTTTGGGGGGGTTAATTAAGTAGGAGGTAGGAGTTATAAATTGTTTAGCTAGGATTCAGTAGATACAAGGAATTATTATTTCTTGTAGGTTTGTAGGCTGGAGGCTGTGTAGAATTGTCTGCATATTGTATGAGTGCCATGTTTGGCAGCAGTGTATAAATCATTTACAAATATGTTAAACAGAAGTGATCAAATTATGAATCCCTGTGGCACCCTCTGATGCCCACCACTGTTAGCAATATGTGATGTCTCACACTGGGGCAGTAATCAAGGAGCCTGAATCCTCACCACTGACACTGGAGAGGGACATGCACTTGTAATACAAATGGATACACTCAGTATTTCCAGATGCAGACCTCACTGCATCAAGTACAATTTCCCTCAAGAACACAGAGGGAACATACTCAGCCCGGGGTCTGGATTTCTCTATATCTGTCTCCCTCCAGGTCCCCAGTAAAACCAATATGATTTAATTTTGAAACACATACATACAGACACCAGGGAAGGCTGGCACAGATTACCCGCTCTACCAGCTTTGCCCAGACTCACTGTCACTAGTCAGTTACTATAAGGCTCTTACAAAGGGTATTGAATTATATGGTGCAATATTATTAATACAAATTATGGCAGTTGACCAAGACAGCTTGGCCTTCTGGACTGGCATACACAGTGTCACCAAATAAATATAAGTACTTGAAAGGTTAGATACTTTCTACAAGGGCCAGCCACAATAAAAGTTTAAATACATTTAATAACAAATAATAAAAGAGCATGAAAATACTGAATACATATTCACAGTAAACCACAGAGTTCAGATCATGAGGGATATTGAAAAAAACATTGATGGGCAGACTCAGACAAATAAAGAAAAAAACAGTATCTAAACTAAGCTTCACTATATTCCTGACTAATCTATAAGAATTACTGTCAAGTTACTTACTACTGCAAGGCAAGATGCTTTGGATGAGGGTCTTTCTAGTCAGGTTCCCCAAAAACAAAATACTCAATACTCTAAGATTTCTCCCTAATATCTAAAATATAATTTCCAAGAGGGTTGGTAGAATGACCTCGTCTGGTCACCTGACTCTGGGTTCTGGGAATTTAGCATAGATGGCAAAATACACATTTAACTGTTTACAGCAGTACCTGGGGTTTCCCCTTCTTTTACCAAGTTAATGGACAAGGGCTTTTTCCCAGACCTAGTGTCTCTGGTCCTATTCAGCACTGTGGGGTACTGTTTTAATGGTTTAACAACTTATTTACATTTCCCTTATTTTTCTTAAAGCAAGCTGGCTGCTTAATCATTGCTGCCCCAGTATCCTCTATTAAACCATATATATTTAATTCAGTTACAATAATACAAGTACATTTCAGCAGGGTGCACTGTTGATACATTTTAACATAAGCAAACCTTACAAATACATTGTCAGCACAAGCATCTGTACAAATCAATTTGATATTCAAAGGACACATCATTCTTTACAAAACTCCAGCCGATTGTGCATGCACTTGCCCATATCACCCCCTCCCCCATAATGGCTAGAAATGAAGAGTACTTTTGCTGCCATTTCATTGTTCAGTATCTTATCTATTTCTATTAAGTAGCTAGGAAACCAGGACAGGGAGGTGGGGAGACATCTAAGATGGAGAGTTTTATTAACAGTTTTTGGTGCAATACAATTTTGACATGTCAAGAAATAAGGAAGAGACTAGATTGCCTGTGTTTCTGTTTTTATTAGTGGTATCACAAAAATGAAGTAGGGTGGTGGTGTCATTATGATTAGGATAAAAGCCATGTTGTGTACAGGAGAGAAGATTCTTAGTGGTTTGAATGGTAAAGTAATTGTGAGTGAATGTACGTTTCTAAGACTTTTAGATAGTGGGGACAGGATTGCAATGGGAAGGTAGCTGGAGTAGTGGACAGAGGGTCTATTTTTGGCTAGTGGAAGTATGTATGTTTTTTTTTAATTTCTGGTCAGCTCAAAGGATGCTAAAATCTGTTGGGACAGTGTCTTTGATTTTGGGTTACAGCCAAGTTTCAGTGATCGAAAGCAGTGGTTGCTGGCACTACCTCACATCATCACATACCTAAAAAATGGCCACAGAAGTCATAGCCTTCCTTGTGTACATACTAATTAATAGGTGCATAGCAGGAAAAAAAATGTCCCATCACTGTGAAAAAAGTCCTACACCATACCACTGCACAAAGACGGCACATCTGCAGAGTTTAATAACTACAGACCAACAGCGATTCTCTCCCCCTTCTCCAAAATATTAGAGAAATGCAGCAGATGCAATGCCTAACCTCAAATAACCTGTTCTCCAAAACCTAACCTGGCTTTAGACCCCAGCACAGCACCACTACTGCTCTACTACATTTTACCAATATAATAAACCAACATAGAAACAATGGTCTGCTTGGGTTCACCATGTTCTTAGACTTGTCAAAGGCATTTGATACTGTCTTGCATCAGCAAATGCTCATTTGACTCTCCTCAATAGGACTTCCAGAATACACCTTGTTGTGATTTCTTAGTTACCTATCTGGAAGGCAACAAGCCGTTAAATTGCAACAAACCTACTCATCCTTTCAACTAGTTACTACAGGTGTTCTTCAGGGCTCTATCCTGGGTCATCTCTTGTTTAGTATATTTATTAATCATCTCCACTTACCGTGCTAGTTTATTTCAGTATGCTGACAACTCAACATTAATATGTGCAGCCTCAACAATAAATAAGCTCCAAGACATTACTCAAAAATCGTTCTCCTCTGTAAAAACTTGGCTCAAAGCATCAGCCCCACCTACTTAACCCCAAGAAAAGCAAGTTAATGATTTCTCTCAAACTGTTGCCAAAATCAGCAGCATTTTTTTACCATAAAGTCAGCAAATAATATTGTCATTGAAACTATAACTCACAGTAAACGTCTAGGTGTTACAACAGATGACAATCACAAATATGACCAGCATATACTGTGTACCATTAAACTTACTCACCAGAAACTAGGATCCCTTTACAGAATCGATGGATTCCTTACCTTACCGCTAATATCCTAACAAACTTAAACAATACTCAAAGAAAGAAATTTGCCACCTGCTACAATAAAATAGCTAAATTTTCCAGAAATCTCCCTCATAGGCCCCACTGTTGTCACAACTTAAAGCAATTAAACTGACTTGAACTGCACAACTACCTAAAATATTCACAACTAACTACAACACACAAACTCATTCATCATCCAGAAAAATGCCCTGTACTACAAAAATTATTACTGACCTACTGTCCAGCAAGGGACCTCTGCTCTAGTAACAAATTCTTATTACTTACAAATAAGTCAAATAATGTTGCAGGAGACTCGCTCCTCACACAAATAAAATTCTCTGACAAACTCAAAAGTTTTAAGGTTGAGACTTTGTGTTCACCATACGATGCTCTCTAAATACTCTCCTTAAACAGAAATGACAACATTTGCATACATAACTACTGCCTGTACAATCCACTAAGTTGCAAGTAGGCATTCTCTTTAGTAACTTAGAACGTATAAATGTAATTATAAATTATGTACTCACCTTAACTTGGCATCTGTGTTGTCCATTTCATTCTTCCTCACCAATGGGTTCGGATTAGATACTTGGATCCAACTCGACGGTATACAACAGACTTCCAATCCAGCTCTTGAGCTCCTCCCTCTACCCATAATGCTCTACTCCATCCCCAACACCTCAAATTGCATTTGCTTCTTAATCTCCCATTTTACAATAGACAGAAGAAAGGCAGGGCTCAAACCTGGAACTGAATGGTTCCGATACAGTCTAACAGGTACTTCCAGGAGTGACAATAATGGGGAATGGATGAAATGCAAGGTGAGGAAGAACAAAAATGGGCAACACAGATGCCAAGTCATGGTGAGTACATAACTTATAAATATGATGATGTCCTTTTCATTACTGCTCACCAATGGGACTGGGTCCCCAGCTATTTAGCCCTTGGGAGACCCTCATGTCTTTACATGCTGGAGCACTGTGAAACCAAAAGAAGCTCTGCTTATGGAAATGATGTCCAATTTGTAATGCTTAACAAAAGTATGACTCTTCGACCAAGTAGGTGCAGTACAAATGTCATTAGTGGACATCCTTGTCCAAAAAGCAGATTAAGTAGCCATAGACCGAGTGGAATGAGCTTGAGGGGGTCATGGAAAATTTAGTCCTTTTTGAAAATAAACCAATGAAATGCAATCAGTAATCCATTTGGCTAGAGTAACTTTAGATACTGCCTGACTCAAGCGATTTGGTGAAAAGGATACAAAAAGCTGATCAGACTTCCTGAACTGCTTTGTTCTGTGAAGATAAAAATATAATTGTCTGTGTACATCAAGGAGATGAAGCATGTATTCTTCCTTATTTGTAAAATTTGTAAAGACGACTGGTAATTGTATGGATTGCTTAATGTTATTTTCACATGCCACTTTAGGAAGAAAGGAAGGGTTGGTCCGCAGAGACGCACTGTCTTTATGGAAAACAATTTAGATGATCCAGCCTGGAGCTCAGAAATTCTTTTTGCTGAAGTAAAAGCTACTAAGACCACCGTTTTCCATGAAAGATAATTTAGATCACAATTTTCTGACGGTTCAAAGGGTTTTTGAGTTAAAGTTTGAAGGACCGCCACAGGGTCCCAAGGAGGGGAATGGTCTTTTAGTGGGGGGCCTGAAAATGCCTTTCATAAAGGCCTTACACAATAAAAAGATTTGTTTCTAGAGTCGAAATTTGAAATTGCTGCCAAATGAAGCTTAACTGTGGAGAAACTAGCTCCTTCTTTTAAAAAGAGTAGTTTGAAAAAGAAGAATGGTCGACGTTGGTACTGAAAAACTATCAATATTCGGGTAAGAAGCCCAAAGTATTTTCCATTTGCTTCTTTAGACTTTCTTGGTATAAGCTTACTGGAAGGCCAAGATATCATCACGAACTGGGGAAAAAAGCCTGGACTGTGTAACGATTACTGGAAGCGGATAAACCACTGGAAAGGCTCACCCAGATTCTGCCACAGTTTGCTTTGAGGAAAAGGTTAGTTTTCTTTTTATTTCTTGTATTTTGTATTACTTTGCCTTTTTCTATTTTGTATACTGTGATTTGTTTTCTTTAAATTATTTTATTTGTATTCTGCTTTTAGCTGCATATTAAAACCTGAAGAGAGAGACCACAGCTCTGTCTTTTGTGAGTCAGAGAGATATTTTCCCACTCTCCCACCCTGTTATTGTTGTTCATAGGTTCATACTAGGCTATCTGCCCTAGGGCATTTATAAGCCTAGCCAGAATGTGTTTGGCTTTTGCCACCCATTTTAAATGTATTTTGCTATGCCCTTTTTCGAGGTTAGTATACTGTGCCTCTGTCTAACAATGACACAGAAGTGATACCCGGGGTAAACCTACGATCTCCTATCCACTCAACAAGATTCCTCTTGAAGAGAGTCAATGAGGGACTCTGCCTAACCTGGACTGGGATTTTATTCCAGAGTGAAGGGAGCCTCTGGGTTATGAATCTGTCCCTCCAGCATGTCCTATTTATTTCAGTGCTGAGGTTCAAGTCTCTCGAGCGCATAGCTCGATTGGATTTGGATTTTCTGAGGTGCAGCATGTCCATTAATTCCGGGTTGGACATGGCTTTATACGTCAGGCACAGATCGCCTATGAACAGGCGGTATGCCACTGAGTAGAGCTGGAGTTTCTTTAACCGGGCAGCATATGGCATCTGTTTGAGCCCTTTGATCCTCTTGGTGAGGTACTTTTGGGGTCTTTCCAGTTGCTGCAGGTGTCTGGTAAGGTACATCCCAAAAGGGGCATTGTACTCAATTATGGGCCTAATGAGGGATGAGTAAAGAGGCACGATGGCCTCCCCTGATCTAGATGTGAATCCCTTCATGATTAGGTGGGCTATATAAAATGTTTTTCTAACCACTTTGGCCACGTGGTTGTCAAATGAGAGATTGCTATCAACTTGGGTCCCCAGGTCCCTAATTACTTCTTCTGTACTTAATGGATTACCACCTATGTGGTAATTTGTGGGCACTTTGTTTTTGCCAAAGGGGATGACTATACACTTTTTGGCATTTAGCTTGAGGCCATGGCCTTGGCAGCAGTTGTCTGTTTCTATGAGGCCCTTTTGGAGGATGCTTGTGTCGGCTGGAGAGTCGATTATGGCGCCCAGTTTGCAGTCATCTGCGAACTTGGTCAGCCACAGTCCTTCCGTGTTGGCCTGTACCTCCGAGAAATATATACCGAACAAGAGAGGTCTGAGGACTGAGCCTTGTGGGACACCACTTGTAACTGGTTTGGAGTCTGACATGGCTCCAGCAATTCTAACCATGTGGGTTCTGTCCTTGAGCCAGTTTGCAATCCATCTAGTGACATAGGGGTTTATTTTTAAGCTGGTGAGCTTATCTATAATGCCCGAGTGGGGTATTGTATCGAAGGCTTTTGCGAGGTCCAGGTAGGCTGTGTGGACCACCTTCCCCTCATCAATGGCCTTGGTGACTTTCAAAGAAATCAACCAGGTTTAAGAGGCAGGATCTGCCCTTAACAAAGCAGAACTGGGTAGGATCCAGTGTCGGTAGGTCCCCAATATCTTTATTTATGAAGTCCATGATGATCCTTTCCATAGCTTTGCAGACCAAGCTAGTCAGGCTTATGGGGCGATAGTTTCCAGGATCCGTTGAGGCACCACCTTTATGGAGAGGGACCACTGTTGCTGTACGCCACTCTTTGGGCACATATCCTGTAGTAAGGCTGAGACTGAACAGTAGTTTTATGTTTGGGTTTAGCTCTTCTTGGAGTTCATGTAGGACGCGCAGCCGGGACACCGTCTGGTCCCATTGATGCTGTGTTTTTGCTTTGGAGAGGCGGACTCTTACCTGAGCATCTGAGATGTTGGGGGGGGCAGCACTCTGCTGGGATAGATATTTGCCCTTTTGGTGGGGAGGGGGGGGGAAGTTTGCGCTGAACCTGTCAGCTAGGATGTTGGCAATGTCGGTGGGTTCGGTGTATTTTTTGTCATTTTGGACTAATTCTGAGCATATCTGGGAATTACCACCCAGGTTCCTAACATAACTAAAGAAAGCCTTGTGATTATCCTTAGTGTCCTGTGCAACTTTTCTCTCGAAGCTGGCCTTGGACAATTTTATGAGTGCCCATAGTTTTTTGCTAATACTGATCAGTGATGCCTTCCCTTTTTGGGATTATGCTCCATCATTTAGTAGCTTCCTCCTTCTATTGTATAGTTTGTTTATGGCTGGGGTCCACCAGACAGGACGTCTGCCTTTGGAGGATTGGGTCTTGGTTTTATTTGGGATTGCATGATCCATGCATTCCTGAAGGTGTTCATAGAATGCGTTTTTAAAGGATTCTGCGGTCTGGGCCGCATTTTCCACAGGCCCGGGGGCTTTGAAGGATCCCACCTCGGTTTTGAGGAGTGTGAAATTTGCTTTAGAGAAGTTTTTCACTGTGGTTTTCTGGGCAGGGGGTGGGGTCGAGATGTGAATATCCAGTGAGATTAGTTTATGGTCTGATCTTACCAGTGAGGGATACACTTCTGGTCTGGAGCATAGAGTCCCCATGTTGGTGATGATCAGGTCCAGTATGTTTTCCCCTCTTGTGGGAGTGGTAACAAGTTGTTCCATAGCATTTGAGTTTATAAATTCTGGGAACCTTTGGGCTAAGGTGTTGGAGCTAGAGTAATGCTCCCAAGTCTATGTTTGGGTAGTTGAAGTCGCCCAATATAATGGTGTTTGGAGAGACCTTCATATTTTCCAGTGTTCTCAGGAAGGCTGAGTGGGGTTCCTGGGTTTGGGAGGGTGGTCTGTAGCAGGCTATAAACTGGAAGGCAGTTTTACACACTGTTAGTTGCACATGGATAGTCTATGATGCTTCATGCTTTGCCACCAACCTGGAGGTGTGGGTATCTTTGATGAATATCGATACTCCCCCTCCTTTTGTGGTTCGGTCCAAGTTTTGGGGTCGAAAAGCATGGTATGACGTATAACCTGGTAGTGCTGGGGTGCTCTCGGGAGCCCTGAACCAGGTTTCTGTTACTGCACAGATATCGATGTTCTCCATGCTAAGGAGAGTTTTGAGTGCGTGCATCTTGAGGTTTAGACTTCTGGCGTTGAGTAGCATTACTCTTAGTTTATCCCTTGTGATACCTATGGAGGTGGGTTTGTCTTTTGAGCCTTGCCTAAAAAAGGCACTATGGGGGTAGCAAGAGCCTTTGCCAATATCTGAAAGCCCAGGGGTGACAAGTGCAAGCCATCCCTAGCGAAGCATTGTGGCTTGTCGAGCATATCATCCCAAGCTGACAGGCATTGGATCCCCTTTGAATGACACCAGTACTTAAGCCAATTGTTGAAATTGATCATCTTGTCTTCATATTGTGGCATCATTCTTGGTGAGTGTGAGATGCTACTCAAGGTCAGGGTCATACCGGCCTGGACTACATGCTCAGAGAGCTCCTCTAGGTCTCTTTTCATGTAGTCCAGGGAGGTACGTCTCAGGTCATTCACACCAGCATGGACAATGACTGAGTCATATTTGTACTTGCCTTGGAGTGACCTGAGTGCTTGTGTTATGTGGCGGATCCTAGCGCCCGACAGACTGCTCACCGTGACCCTCTCCTTGTTCAGCCTGGTGAGCAGGACGTCAGTGTGCCTGACGATAGAGTCACCTATTACAAGTATATCAGGTGTGTTGTTTAGTCTTAAGGGCTGTGATTGTTCGGCACACTGGCTTTGTGAGATATGTGTTGCACGTGTTTTGTTTTGGGGTAGCGGTTGCTTGGGTGTCTGCTTTGGAGGTCTCTGCTGCTTAGGCAGATCTTTATTTAGAGCCTCCAAGTATGTTTTTGTGTGATTATGTGTTTGGTTTGCTGTCGTGGTAGGTCTATGTGAGACTGGAATTGTAGTGAGTGTGGTTTCCTTCTCCTCCTGACTGGTTATGCCAGTACTGAGTTGAGAGAGCTTAGCCTACAGTTTGGCTATATGGTTGCATCTCTCACATGGGTTGGAATTTGTTGGGAGGAGGAGAGGGTTGTCTGTGTACATGAGGCAGTTGTAACATTGCCTCAAGGTTCCCAGATTCACCAGCTGGACCGGAGAGGAGATTGACAACTGACCTTTGGACATGCTAGAATAATATTGGGAATTCCTTTATAATTGAAAACAAGGGCCAGTGGGGAGTGAGGGTGTAGTGCTTTTAATTTTTAGTGCTGACTTATATAATTGCTTTAGTGAGCAAGTGCCAGGTAACTTAAGTGCAATGTGTTACAGGTAACTTAAATGCAAAAACGACAAACAGTAACTTTCTTTCAAGTGAAACAAGGAAATAAGTACAGTAAGCAATGCAAATATCACTAGTGATCCACAGAAGCACTGAGAAGCCGCGTATTAGGTGGAATTAGCGTTCCAGGGAAATAACAAGCAAACAAACAACAAGCATATAAACAAAGCTAGATTCAGCAGGCCTGGATCTAGTCTATGCTACAGCAAACAAGGTGCACCAATTTCAGTAAGATACAGTTCAAATATTCAGGCACTATAAACCTTTAACCAGAAATTCCCAGCTCAGAAGGGCAGAGTCCAGCCTCTTCTCCCACAAGAGTGCAGACCACGAACCTTCTTAATGTAAAATAACTGGCCTGAAGCCCAAGTGCTTAAACCAGAACTAATACACTTTAAGAATAACAGACACTGGGCTCTCAATCAGCAGTTCCCAACTTAGAAGGATGAAAGCTACCTGTCCTGCCACAACAGTGCATGCCACAAACCTTCCTAATGTAAAACAACTGGTCTGAAGCCCAAGTGCTTAATCCAAAAGACTTAGAATGATAGCTACACTTTAATCAAGTTACTACCAAGCAATAATAAATACAATTGAATACTTTAGAGAATGCCTGGATTAGTGCTCAAGTTACACAAACAAAGTTAGATCCAGCAGGCCCGAATCCAGTCTATGCCACAGCAAACAAGGCGCACCAACTTCAGTAAGAAGCAGTTCAGATATGCATGCACTATAAGCCTTTAACCAGAAATTCCCAGCTCAGAAGGGCAGAGTCCAGCCTCTCCTCCCACAAGAGTGCAGTCCACGAACCCTCTTAATGTAAAATAACTGGCCTGAAAGCCCAAGTGCTTAAACCAGAATTAATACACTTTTAGAATAACAGACACTGAGCCCTCAATCAGCAGTTCCCAACCTAGAAGGATGTAAGCTACCTGTTCTGCCACTACAGTGCAGACCACAAACCCTTTCAGTGCAAAACAACTGGTCCGAAGCCCAAGTGTTTAAACCAAAAGGCGTAGAATGAGTTACACCAAGCAGTAATAAATACAATTGAGTACTTTTAAGATGATGCAAAAGTAAAATAAAGTAGGTAGAAACACAAGTACAGTAAAAGCAGATGATTTTTTTTTTCTGAACAAGTGCTGAGATCAAAGAAACAGATCTGAGTGCTAAAACTAGAAAACTGGCTAGTTATAAGAAAAAAAACTAAGCTAGAAGGCTTCCCTCCAACACAGAAGGGCTTGGGGGCTCAGAAGCCTACAAATAGTCTATACCACTTAACAGGAAAGGCAGGAAACAAGCTTAATTTTTTTTTTCTGTTTCCCAGATGCTCTCTTTGTACACAGTAGGAGTGCCTGAAATCAGAATATGATCTCACTGCACTCAGTTGAGTGAGCAAATGAGATGGGCCCAGAAGGAGTATCTAAACACAAATTTACAAGAGGGGCGGGCAGTTTCAAGGCCACTAAGATTAACACCAAAACAAAAACAGGGAGGGTGGGTGAGACTAACTGAAGAGCAGAGTCAAAACTTCCAGTTCAGTTAATATTCCTGCAACACAGTTAAAATCAATTTAAATACTGTATTTTTGGGAAAAAAGTGCAGATAAAGGTACTTAAATTCTCTTATACGTCCAGCTGAATACAGCTAGTTCTTAGCCGGCCAAAGCTGAGGTTTTTAAGCAGAAAATATTTCACACTGTACCACTTAAATAGGCAAGGACAGGAAATCAAAGAATGTGGCTACCCCCACACCTGTAATTACTAGCAAATAACAAAATTCAGCAAACACTGACTAACTTCCAGTTCAGTTAATATTCCTGCAACACAGTTAAAATCGATTTAAATACTGTATTTTTTGAACACCACTCTCTTTCTAGCTGCATGCCCCTTATGTTAATTTGACCATATATCTTGTTTCCTCTCTGCTTTACTGGCTGGTGTGAGCAAGCACAAAATTATCATTTTGAGAAATCACTTTCCAACTATATAAATGTATCGGCCATCTTACTGTATTCCATAGTACTAGAATACAAAGGTGCCCTCCCCCATTCAATCTATCTTGCTCTTTTAAAAATAGTGGCTTTCCACTAAAACATAATTTTTGTGCAGCTAAAACTTGTTACCCACTTTCATATCTAACTGTTTAGTGCACACTGCAGTGTTTAAGATAAACCATTATTTTCATCTTAACATTAAGATCTACTGCAAGACCACCAGTTATTGGAGAGCCCAGATTCTGCCTCTCAGTATTCATCTTGGGATTAGTGCTTCTGTTTTCTCCTGGTGAAAGAAGTACAGTGACAGTATTTCCTGTAGACTGCTGATCACCAGAAATAGGGGACAGCTTGGAATCTGTACTTATATTCTGATCCTGATGAGAGTAGGAGCAGAGTGCCTTGATTCCTGACCGTTTCTGACTGGAGAGTGAGTGTCTGTGCCCAACATACCTGACTGGTCTGATTGCTATTCGAGGCATCTACCAGAAAAACGGCTACAAGCCTACAGACCCTTGCATCATCTGGGACAAGACTGTGGATTGCAGACAGACTGTGGCATGCTTCTCTTCTTGGGATTGGTGCTAACATTTTGCTTCTGGTGAGAGAAGAAGCAAAGGAGTATTGTATCCCAACAGAGTGAAGCTGTGGTGAGACCAGCATTAGTAGTAGCCAAGCAGTAGCCATTCATGCGACTCCCCTATTTTCATCATTCTTGACAAGCTAATTCTTTGTTTTCAGGAAAGTAATGCTTGATATGTTTCTAACTTCAGAATATCTGCCTAAATACTTCATCCTTAAATTTTCAGGGTCTGCATATTAGTTTCTCCTCAAGTGTTTGGCAGTACTCTGTACAGACTCAGACACATTGAGTGACATTTTTCCTGTAAAAGCACAATTAGAATTTTTCCAATATCTAGTTGCATGCAGGACAACTAGTTTGCAGTGACAAGCACTGTCCACACAGTTGCAAACCAGATACTCCTGACAGTGATTGATATTCTCACTGCAATAGTCTAATAAAAAAAAAAGGGTCTGTTGCCATGGATATGAACTTTCCTACTGTATCCGTTACTGGCTTGGTGCATATGGGCATCTTGAAGCAACGTAGAAATAGCCTCATGTTTACTGACAACCAGTTAATTCTCAAACAAACTGATATGGTATGTGAGAGATGTATTTACACAACATCACTGGAGGCAAAGCTCTCACATAAAAGTACTCCTAAAGTCAATAAGGTTGTCAGTAGTACACATGCTGCACCCATAACACAATTCAAAACATACATATAGACCCACGGTTTACTATCAAATGTTCGACACTACTGTGGCCGAAAGTGTAGATATCTGAAGAAAATGTTCGTAAAACACAACAGCGACCACAGTAAATACCAAACTGAGCATTTCAGTGAAGTCAAATGTCGAACATTTCAACTTTATTGAAATGCTCATAGCCGCTAAACATATTTTAACATGTTTTGCAGGGGGCAAGCCCCCCTGCACCTCCCACACCCCCCTACTTATATATACAAACTCTGAGACCGCACTACACTGAGGAAAGGGTACATTTCCCAATCCCCACTATAGTGCGATCTGCACTACACTGTCAAACCTTGCTATAGTGGCTGTTCGCTATTGTAAGGTTCGACAATATAGTACTCGCACTAATGGTTCTGCTACCTGATTTATGCACATACGTTAATCGCACACAGTCTGATTGACTATGTGATTGTAAACCTAGACTCACATATACTGAGGCACTTACATGTAACCTTCCTAAACCACAAAGACTTCCTAGATAAAGTACACATAAGAAATACCTTCAGCAGCCTCAAACACACACTTTCAAACCAACACCCACATCAACACAGAGCTACATCTCTTGGAGCCTCTACCTCTAAGCCCATAAGGCAAGTCAACACACAATCCAATATTCTAGTTATTGGAGACTCCATCGTGAGACACACTGATGTCCCTCTCATCAGGCTGAGCAAGGAGAAAGTTATGGTCATTTGCTTATCAGGGGCTAGGATCTGCCACATTACACTTGCACTGGTCATTACACCACAATTACCAATATGACTCAGTCATACTCCACGTGGGCGTAAATGACCTGAGACCTACCTCCCTAAATTATATGAAGACAGACATAATAGAGCTCTCGGAATATGCATCTCAGGCTGGTATGAGCTTAGCATTGAGCAGCATTTAACCTTTTCCAAGGATGATGCCACAATACGAACAAAAGATGATTGACTTTAATAATCGGCTTAGTATCTGGTGTCATTCTAAGGGGGTGCAAAATTCAGCATGGAAGGAGATGGTCAACAGACCACGCTGCTTTGCCAGGGATGGTCTGCACCTCTCCCCTCTAGGCTTTTGAATATTAGCTAAAATATTTTCTTCCCCCATAGTGCCTTTTTTAAGCAATGCCAAACTGAAAGTACTTTTGACATAGCAAATCAAAACCAATAAAATCTAAAGGTGTCACTGTTCAATGCTAGGAGCCTAAACAAAAAAACTCCACTCCCTAGAAGCTCACTTTACCCTAGAAAATGCTGAAGTCTGTATGGTCTCCAAGACATGGTTTAAAGCCATGGAGAGCACACCAACCGTGCAAGGTTAGTAATGCCTTCCACACATTTAGACCAGCTACTTCACAGGCAGGGACTAAAGGTGGGGGTGTCTCTATTTACAACAAAAATAAATATACTTCAAGGCTGGTCAAACAGGAGAATGCACTTGAGCTGCTCCATGTTCAAATCACCATAGGTAAAATCCAGGTACCACTTCCTTGCAAGCTATAGGTCCCACTCTAAGATCCAGGAAACCCATACCATGCATTTAAACTTATTAGAAACACTAACCATCCAACCAAATAACATATTCAGAGGTGACTTTAATTACCTCACTATTAACTGGGAATCCTATACGACATCAAACATGCATGCCCAGAGACTCATGGATATTGTAAACACAAACTCCCAAGGCCAGATAATCAATACACCAACCAGGGGTGCAATCATACTGGATCTGGTACTCACCGATATGTACACCCCCTACTGTAATGCCTTCCCTGGTAAGGTCAGACCATAAAATGGTCTCCTTTTAAGTAAAAATAAAACCTGGACCCCCAACTCAACTGGGAATATTCCAGAACTATTCTAAGGCTAATCTGCTGCTAATAAGTGAAAACCTGGCAAAATTTCAAGCAAAATTTCAAGCCCCTATAAACCCTGAGAACACTTCTGCCTATGCAGAACTGTTCACAGAAACCCTGTACAACCATGTTAATAGCGGCATAGAGGCAGCTGTACCCACCAGGAAGAAGTACAGAACTCAAAAAACAAGCCACCCTGGTGGAATCACAAAATCAATCTGATGTATAACAAGAGGAAGAAAATCATGGCAAAAATTAGGAGGTGCAGCACCCAGAAGGATAAAAGCACACTCAAACTAAATAAACAATTCAGAGGACAAATAAAGTCTACCAAACCCAAATTTGAGATAAGTTTGGCCTCCCAGGCCAAGGAAAACCACAAAGCATCCTTTAGCTATGTCCACAACTTCAAAGGCAATACACAATTGTGTGCAGAGCTCACTGTTAATGTAGCCACCTATACTGAGCCAGAAGATACAGCAAACCTTCTAGCTGATAAACTCGGCTCCAACTTTACTACTCTCTCACCCTCAACCTTCCCTCAGGAAATAATCAAATATAACTTCGGCTACTATCACTAAGGAACAGGTCCTTAATGCTCTCTCTAAGACCAAGAACACTGCATCAATGGGCCCAGACAATATCCCAGGATGCCTTCTAAATAGCATGAAACATGACCTATCTGGTATTTAACTGTTGCCTCCAAACAGCTTCATGCCTCATGAATGGAAAAAGGCAACAGTCATCCTCTGCACAAACGTGGGCCTACAGACCCATAAGTCTCACTAGTCTTATGTAAAGCCATGGAAAGAATCATCATGGAGATGATCAACAGAGATATAGTAAACCTCCATACACTGGACCCAACCCAGTTTGGTTTCGTCAAGGGCAGATCATGCCTACTCAACCTGGTGAACTCCTTTGAGAAGGTCACCAAAGCAATGGATGAGGGCAAAATCGTTCACACTGCCTACCTTGACCTGGCCAAGGCATTTGACACAATACCCCACTCAGGCATTGTTGACAAACTCAAGAGGATAGGTACAAACCCATATGTCACCCAGTGGATAGTCACCTGGCTCACAGACAGGACTCAGGAAGTTAGAACTGGGGAGTCCACTTCTACAAACGGACCAGTCACAAGTGGAGTCCCTCAGGGATCAGTCCTTGGACAGCTCCTTTTTGGCATTTACTTCTCAGAAGTTAAGGCCAATGTTAGTGGTCTCAGGCTGACTAAATTTGCAGATGATCACAAATTAGCAGCTGTCACTGAATCTCACACTGACACAAACGTTCTCCAGGAGGGGTCAACACAGACAAAACAACTGGTGTCAGAGCCATGGACTAAAACTAAATGCCAAGAAATGCTTAACAGTATCCCTTGGGAAGTGATCCATCCCTGATAACTATCATATTGACAACACACCCCTTAAAGTTGACCCAGTGGTCAGGGACTTACGGACACACACAGATAGTAATCTAGCCTTTGATCATCACATGTCTACAGTGGTGAAAAATCATTCTATGTTGCGCAACTTATAAACAAAGGTATGGCATCTATGTCCAAGGAAGTCATTGTTCTACTGTATTCGGCATTCAGCAGACCTATCAGAGTGTACAATGTACCCTCTGGTGTGTACCTAACCAGGCATCATATCCAACAACTGGAACGTCCACAGAGGTTCCTCACTAAAAGAATACAGGGCATAAGTAATATGTCTTATGTAGACTGCCTCAAGGCCCTATCCCTGTATTCTGTCTCTGACAGGCTTTTGAGGGGAGATCTATGCCTGGCATACAGGGTATTGTCAGACCCCACTCAGATGGACCTCCTGCATATCCACAAAACAAACAGTAGCAGAATTACCTGTTCTAGAGACTTAAACCTTGCTTATGATATAAATAGAACCTGCTGGAGAGATAGGTATGTATCCCAGAGACTACCCCATCTATGGAACAGGCTCCCCATCCATGTGAAGCAGAGTTCCTCCCTAACCCATTTCAAGTGTAACTTGGACAATTTGATGGGAAATTGAAAATTCATCCCTGGTTTGGCACCTATGTCTCTAATGCAAACAGGTAACCTGTAAGTGGTTCATCTCCTAGGCCCATGCTTACACTTATCAAGTGTATCAGAAGGTGTCAGAGATTTGGGATGCATGGCTAGGCTTAAAAAGGCCCCTATGGTTGTTAGCCTAGTAAACACCTATGAACCTATGTTGTTGACTTGAGGGCATGGAGAATGGAATGCTGAATTCCTGATAGGTGAGAAGGGAGATCCTGAGTGGGTTCCCATCTGCAGAGGCCAAAAAGGGGCAATGAGGATGACTGAGCTCTTCAGCCCGTCTGCTTTCGGTAAGAACTTTGGAATCAGAGGAAGAGGAGGGTAGGCATGTCGGAGACCTGGGGGCCAATTGTAAGTCAAGGAATCTCTCGGTGACTCACCGTGAGGGAGGGATCAGAGTGAAGTACTTGCTGCACTTGTTGAAGGGTGAGGCAAACAGGTCACATCAAGGCTGGCTCCAGTGACTGAAGATCTATTTGCAACTTACTGACTGACAGTCCAGTCACGAGGCATCAGAATGGATCTGCTGAGCTTGTCTGTTAACACATTGGTTTTCCCCAGGATGTGCTTTGCAATGAGAAAGCGGTATGAAGTGATTACCCATTCCCAAACCCTCATGGCCTCTCTGCACAGTGACAGACTACTGTCATGCTGTCTGTGTGAATTGTAATACTCCCCAGAGGGAGAACATCTTGAAATGCTTCTAACACTAGGACTGCTCTCATCGCTAGGATGCTGATATGCAATTTGGTTTCTAGAGGGGACCACATGCCTTGGACCATCTTTCCCAAGAAATGCCCCCCACCCCAGTTGAGAAATGTCTATGGTCACTGTGGCAACTGGGAATGGAAGAATAAATGACCTGCCCAGAAAAAAGATCATCGGACTGAATCCACAAACGAGTATAACACTTGCACATTGGAGTGAGTTTTATAGGAAATGAAAGAGACTGATAAATAATGGACCACTGAACTGCCAAAGTCCATTGAATAATTAATTTAAAGAAGTGTGCTAAAGGGACTAACAGTACGGCAGGAGACATGGACCATAGAGCTTGCAGCACTAATTTTGCTGGAGGAGAAGGGTGAGAAAGTACAGCCTGTACCTGATGTCTTAAGGATGTGATGCGGTGGAGAGGTAAAGAAGCCACCTGACTTTTAGCATTCAAAACAGTCTGTACTGGAACTAGGTTTGACTTGGCATGGTTTTAGTGAAATGTCTAAGGTGTTGGAAACCTGGAGCTAGTCCCTGTCTTGTAACAGTTAATGCTTGGATGGGGCAGTAAAAAACAATTATCGAGGTATCAAAACACCTGGAATCTCTTGAATCTCAAGTGAGCTGGCACAACTGCCATGCATTTGGTAAATACCTTGGGAGCTGTGGTGAGTAAAAAGGACAGTGCTCTGAATTCATAATGATTGGCTCCCAGTCAAAAGTGTAGATGTCTCCTGGATCACCTGTCAAATTTTATGTGATCGTAAGCATCTTGGAGATCTATACAGCACATCCAATCATCCTTGCACAGAAAAGGCATGGTGGACCGAACAGTGATGATACAGAACTTTACCTTCATTACATACTGGTTCAACTTGCTTAGATCCAAAAATGGGTCCTAGGTCCCCTGTTTTCTTTAGCACTAAAGAGAATGGTGAGTAAGTTCTGAATCCTATCTGGTCTGGGACCTCTTGGACGACTTTTTTGTAGCAGCTTTTGTATTTCTTGTGCTGCATCCTTCCTCTGACTTGGTGGAATGTTGTCTGGAAGTTTTTTCTTTTGAGGAGAAGGAAGAGAAAATGGTATATAGTAACCCCTGGATATGATTCTTCACACCCATGAATCTTTTGTGATACCTGTCAAGGCACCTGGGTGCAAAAAGAAATGAGCCCCTGACTGCCTCCAGAGTTGTACAGTTAAGGCAGCACTTCAGGAGCAATGACAGGGCCTAGTGGAATAAGAATCTCTAAAGCCCTGGTTCTGTGAACCCCTTCTCAGTCTGGGGCTATGTCTACCATTAAAATTTCCTCCTCTGCCACTGGAGGAATTATCCCAGCACAGACCTTGGAAAGGCCCCAGAGATTTACTGAACCACATCTTATTATTTATTTTATTTATTTTTTTACATTTGTTTACCGGGAAATTCTGACTGGACACAGGTCCTTTTTCAGCGGATGCCCGGGGAGAAAAGCTTCACATCATGTACATGATAGAGATACAAAGTTGCAGCAACAGTAAACAACATTACAGGTTGTTGGCTTTAATACAATAACAAGACATTGATTATCAACAGTATATATAGAAAATGTTGCAAGTTAAGATAGTTTCTTGTCATTTATAATATTAGTAACAATGTTGTCAGACAAGATGTTAAAGTATGCAAAGACAACTAGCTATTTCTGATTGTGGTTAGTAGTGGCAGTAGTATATTTGGGTTAAGAGTCTAGGTGGGGGGGGGGGTGTTAGTCTGGATTAGAACAAGGACAAAGCCAGTGCAAATTTAAGTGGAATTTGAGGGCAGTCTTGAAAAGGCTGCTGGAAGGTAGAGCAGTTATAGAGGGTGGAAGATTGTTCCAAAGTTAAGATATTGAACATGAAAATATGGCTTTTCCTGTTGAGTTTTTGGGTTTGATAACAGTGAGTTGATTTTTGTTGCTTGATCTTAGGGACCTAGTGGGGTGATAGGGATGGAGAAGGGTTTGAAGGGATGTTAAGGGGGTGGTTAATAAGTTTATGAGTGAGGGTGAGTTGATTAAAGTGAAGGAGTTGTGGGAGTTCTAGCCAGTTTAGTTCTTTAAGGGAGATACAATGATGGCTGCGGTAGGAGGTTCCACTAGCAAATTTAGCAATTTTGTTGTAACAATCATCCAGCTTGTGTAGGTCTGTCTGTCTAAGTTTGGTAAGTATCAGGAATGCATAGAGTAGGATGGAGATTAGCTGGGAATTGGCTATGGAGATTCTAGCTGCTTTGGTTAGGAATTGGCGGCTTCGATATAATGCACCGAGTTTCTTGTGAACTTTTTTATTGTGAGAGATATGTGGGTGTCAAATCCAAGTTTGTTGTCTACTTCCACACCAAGTAATTTTGTGTGTTCTGATGGAGAGATTATGGTATTGTCTCTGGCAAAAATGTTGAAGTGGGGGGTGTTTTGGGTGGCTTTGGAGGGTTGGAACAGGAGAAGTTTTGTCTTATTTGGGTTGAGTAGGAGCTGAGCATTGGATAGCCAGCTTTCTACAGAAGAGAATGATTCTTGTGTGATTGTGATTTGTTGTAGTTCTGGCAGAGTGGTGGCAGAGCAGATGAGAGTAGAGTCACCTGCGTACTGTATAAGAGATGCTTGTGTGGTGGCAGTATGTAGGTTGTTAGTGAAAAGTGAGAATAGCAGAGGGCCAAGGATAGACACTTGGGGAACTCAGAGAGTAACTGGGAGGTGAGGTGATGTGTTATTGTCCCAGATTACTGATTGCTGGTGTCCGTGTAGATAGCTGTGGAACCAGCTGCAGGCTGGTTATGAGAAGGAGAGGTTGCGGAGAGTAGAGAGTAGTAGCTAATGAGATACCATGTCAAAGGCCTTTGAGACATCTAGAAATACGGCTGTAGAGAAGAGGCCATTACTTTTGTGATGAAGTATAGTGTTGGTGAAGGAGAGCAGAGCAGAGGTAATGTTGAGATATGGCCTGAAACCATGTTGGGTTTTGGAGAGGAGATTATTAGCTAAGAGGTAGCTGGAGACCTGGGTGTTGATACATTTTTCAAGTATCTTGGAGACAGGGGAGAGAATAGCAATGTGGTGGTAAATGGAGAGGTCAGTGGAGGGGGTGCCTTTGTAGAGAGGAATGATGTGGGATATTTTCCATATCGAGGGAACATAGCCTTCTGTTACGGAATGGTTGATTAGAATTGAAATTGGGTAGGCTAGTGTATCAGATGCAATTTTCAAGTATTCAGAGGGGAGGTTGTCAGCTGTGAGGTTGGTGGGTTTAAGTTTTGACAATAGTCTTTTTATGTTGGAGGAAGGTACTGAGGTAAAGAAAAGAGGAGTGGGGGTTTAGGGTTAGGAGTTGTGGGGGCTATTGTAGGGAAGTGTTTGTTTAGAGATGTTATAGTTTCAGTGAAGTGTTTGTTGAAGGATTCCGTAATACTGCTGGAGGAGGGGGGAATGGACGGCTGGGGGGTATCAACCTTCCCTGGGTGGAGGTTATTGTTAACAGTAGACCAGAATTGCTTAGGGTTGTGGCTGGTAGAGTTTAGGGTGGATTTATAGTAGAGGGATTTGTCTAATTTTATATGCTTTTTGGCTTTATTGCACAGTTCAAGGAATGATTGCCTATCTGAGTTATTTTTTGTTAGTCACCAGTGCTCCCGGGCCTTATCTCTGGATTTCACTAGGGTTTTGGTGGTCTTTTGTAACCATGGGGCATGCCTGGATCTGACTTTGGCATTTCTTACAGGAGCATGGGTGTTTAGGATGGAGACGAAGGTACTGTTGAAGAAGTGGACAGGCTCATCTAGGTTAAGGTATTTTATTGGTGGCCAGTTAATTTTTTGCAGGGAGGAGATGAAGGAGTTAGGGTTGAAGTTGAGGAGTGGTCACTAAGACTGTCAGGTAAGCATCCTGCTAGGTAAGAGTGAGGTGCTTTGTTGACTAGGATCCAGTCAAGTAAGGTATGATTGTTAGGGTTTTTGTTGATTCAGGTAGGGGATTGAATGAGTTGAGTGAACCCATGGAGATTAAGGTGAATGGTTGGGAGACTGTTATTACAGGATAGCCAGTTGATGTTAAAGTCACCGATAATGATGGTTTCCTGGGGTAGAAATAGAGTAGCCCAGCTCAAGAGATTTTCCAGGGGTGTGATATTTTGTCCTGGTGGGAAATAGCATCCTATGATATTGACTGTTTTGTTTGAGATTGGCATAAAGGATATCTTCATTGTTGTGGTGAGGGGAAGATGAGTTCAGGAGTTGAATATTGAGGTGGTGTTTAAATATCAATGCTACACCACCACCTTTTTTGAGCAATCTGTCTATGCCAAGGATGTTGTATTCAGGTGGAAGTATTTCCTCACTTTTGATGTGAGGTTTGTGCCAGGTTTCAGTTAGGAAGAGAATATCTGGGGAATATATGCTTATGCTGGCATGTAGTTCTTGGATTTTATTGCATATGCTTTTGATGTTTAGGGACATTATAAGTAGGTCTGTTGTTTTCTTGTTGACTAGGAGTTGAGTTGTAGGGGGTTGCTTGGACTAGGGTTTGTGGTTGGATTGGATTTGGGAGGACCAGGGTTTGGATGGATCTCTCCAGTGAGGGCTAGTTTATAGAGAGTATTTAGGACATGTTTTATATACATAGTAAAATGCTTATGGTATCTTAGGGATATTTTATTTCTGAGTGTGTTAGGTGTTTGGTAATGGACTGTGTGTATTGGGAGGATGGTTTTGCGTAGTTATAGTGTAAATGTTTGAGGGAGGGTGTTGAGAGAGCACAGTGGAAGTTGTTGGGGCATGTGACTGTGGAGCCTTGGTAGGATGTAATGTGAGCTAGAACTACGCAGGTTAGGACTGTTATTATATTAGGTAGTAGCATGATTGTGTTGGATGAAGGGGGAGGGGTGAGTAGTGGTGTAGCCTAATTGCTGGCAATTAGGGGTGGGGTTAAGGCTAAGAATAAATGTAGAGGTACTGGGGGTGGGTGGAAATAGGGGGCAGGGAGAGGAGCCGGCTAGAACCCCCCAAGGCTAAAGATTGCAGGGTAAGTGTCTAAATAGCCAAACTGTTAGGAGTTATTAGAATCTAGTAGGGAAAAACAATCTATAGACCTGATTTCAACATGTCCTTTCTGGGTAGACACCCAGTTTAAAGCAGACAAAAAGTGGCTGTTTAGGTAGCTTCTATTTTACAAGTGGGCAATTCCAGTGTATCTACAGGGTTACCTTTATCTTGGTTTACTGATAACTAAAAAGAAAAAGTTAACTGGGGAATGTATTTACAGCAGATGGGTGTGGGGGTGCAGCTGCCGTCCCTAGCCGTGTGGGTAGAGCCAGTTATTTCTGCTTTAGACCTGACATGTTTCATGAAATACAATTCTGACTTCTCGTATTAAAATGTTATGTACTAACAGCTACAAATCCTTTGTCACTGCCTCTCTGTCATTCTTTCACAACTAATTCATGGACACATGAAAGTCTGAAATAATTTGCATGCCTTGTGTCATCAACTATGACCATGAGATGACTGAAATATAACTAGATGCCCAGTGGATCCACATGTTTTGGTTCTTCAGGTTTTCATAAGACAAACATGATCATCCTTCAACACCACTAAAACAGCTTTGTGTCTTCATACTCCGTGTCCTATAACTGTCATTGTAAACTCCATCCTGAATGGACTAGATGTCACACAATCTTGGTTTACTCAAGTATGTCTGCCTTGTTGTTAATCCAAGATATGAACTTTAGCTTAATGTAACCACTGAATTTTTCCTAGTGTTTATAGAAATTTATTTTTTCCTGCACTTTTTCATTAAAAGATAACTGCTGTTTTGTTATTACAAGAGGGTGGGGACCGAAAATCTCTGAAAAATCTTATAAAACATTAGTATGCTGTGTCCCTCCATCCTGTGGCATTGTATGACATAAAATGACACTAATTATCAATCTAAGAATAGGCATTTTGACTCATCTCGGGTGGCACTGTAGCATAGCAGATAGTGTTGTTGCCTCACAACAGTTCGATTCTTCACTTGGGTGCCTTCTGTGTGGAGTCTGGATGTTCTTCCTGTGTTTGCGTGGGTTTCCTCTGGGTGCTCTGCTTTATTCCCACATTCTAAAGAGATATAGAAGGTGGATTGGACACTCTAAATTGACAATAGGTGTGTGTGTAAATTGACAATAGGTGTGTGTGTAAATTGACAATAGGTGTGTGTGTAAATTGACAACAGGTGTGTGTGTAAATTGACAACAGGTATGTGTGTGTGTGTGTGTGTGTGTGTGTGTGTGTGTGTCTGTGAGAGTGTGTGTCTGTGAGAGTGTATGTCTGTGAGAGTGTGTAGTGTTGAACTATCATGGCAGGGCCAACCATCATGCAGTGTAAACCTTGACTTTAGATGATGGTTACTGTTGAAGGGACACCCTGACCCAAAAAATGGGAAAAGAGGGTTATGGATGGATGAATGGATTTGGCAGCACATTATTTTGCTAATCATACATAAGTTTAAAGTTACCAATTTGTTGGTTGAAGTTTATAAGGTTAATAGAATATTTCTGTCATACTGTTTTAAAGCCTGTAGACACTCTATATTTACCCATGTCCATCTTATGTATAGTGGTAACATTTCCATATACAAGAATGGATGGATTTGTTTGTTTCACCTTATCTGAAGTCTTGAAAAATGAACAAGGGTTTTGCTTACATTAAACAACTTAAGAAATATTAAATGCTCAGGAGCATATTAAACTACCAATGTTGGACATCTACAGTAATTTCTTCCAGCTTCCTAGAGGATAAGCATAAAGAACTTTCAGCTTTTATTAGGAATACCTCCTACCAAAGTAAATGAACTGAAATAGAGATGAAGAAAAGTCCATTAACTGTAAGAGTTTTATTGAATATGTTAAATTTATTGATGCATTAACTCCCAAAGACTAGAAAGACTTGTCCTGTATCTTAAACTGGCTAGATTTAAAGCCGAGTGAGTGGGTGGCAGGAGGCGAGTAATTAGGTTTGACAAAGTTCATTCTGTGTCCAGACAATCGCTATCATTTTACAATATAGGTTTTTGTACAGGTATGCCACCAGTCATCAGTTTCTTTTTGTTTCTCATGTTTGCTTGATTCTGATGATAAGCAATGTCTCACTGCATGACTGGGGAAAATATCAGGCAATGGCTGGTGATCTGGAACCAGCATGAACTTCCTTTCATGTAGAAACTGGTCTTCCCACACTATGCCAAGGGCTTCTCTGCATTTTCATTTTCATATTCATTTTCAGTTAGTAACTTTTTTTTAAAAAGATGTTAACAGAATCACCAACATATGAAAATAATCACTCTTATTCCAGCCTTACACTATAAAATAATTAACTGTGGCAAAATGGCTGGAGAACAAACATTTAAGAATACAAAATGTAGATGTAGATAATACTATTACAATCTCCATTTAACTAGAAAACAAAACAGGTTACATTACAAACTGAACACTTAAAAAGGCTATGGCACTATGATTAGGGGATGCAACACAAAGAGAAAAAAAAAAAAAACATATCAAGTAATACGAAGTTAGTCAGAAACTCTCTTGGCCTAAGACCCTTCATACACTGTGTAGGTGCTCCTCGGGTCTATGCTATATATTCAAACTTTCAAAACTTCGAATACCATATGTTCGATAACATATGGTTGAAGTTTGAAAGTTCAAATACATAAAAAAAAAAAAAAAAAAAAAAAAGAAAAAATACCTTAACAGTGCGAGAAGGGGGGGCAAGCCCACCTGCACCCCCACACCCCCCTACTTAAATATACCAGCTCCGAGACTGCACTTCAGTGCAGCAAAGGGAAATTCTCCCATTCTGCACCATACGGCGCTGTTAAAGTCAACCTTCAAACTCTTGAAATGTCGATCATATGGTGTCGACCACATGACATTTCAAGTGTTCATTTATTTATCATAGACCCGGGCTCCTCTTTGTTCCCCCAGTCAACAAGATTATGTCTTAATCACATTGGTCAACTGCCTGCTGCTAAAGCATCAGGAGTGGATGCCATCTGACAAACAGACTGTATCACTTAAACAACCACATATGGGCAGACAAATGTCCAGCTCTTTAGGATAGTCACTCAATTCCATATGTACAAGTATTCGTTTTGTTTTGACCATTAAAAATGTCTCAACCTTTAAGCAGGGGAATGAAAATGTAAATGTAGCATATTCTTGCATCTGTAAATATGTATTTATATTTATTTTTTAGCATATCCTTGTGTCTATAAATATGTTTTGTTCATTTTGTATATCATCCTATTCACCTGTGTTGTGCCTGTAAATGGTCATTGGAATCAGTGCACTACTCTGGTTGTTGTTGTGTCTTTCGGCTTTTCCCAGTTAGGGGTCACCACAACGGAGCTCTGGTTCATTACTGGTAGTTGATTTTTATGTGCCGAGTTGCCAGCCCTGACGCACAACCTTCAACGAAGGTACTCCCATTCACGCATGTCTCCATGCAGAAGACGCTCTAGCGGAGAATCGAACCGGACAGCGTCTTACTGTGAGGTGACAATGGTAAGCAAACATAAATAAATACTTCCTATTGAGGTTGCTGTACATTCTTTATTACTGTAGTAGCAGTGGTCTTGAATACATATGTTGGTGGTGGATTCAGGTCTTGTTGTGGGAGCAATAATAACCTAAAGTCAACACCCCCAAGCTTTTTCAATGTTTCAGTTTAAATCAGAAAATGTACCTCCAAAGCATTACATACTTGGTATCAAATCTAATTTGGTAGTATATTTTCCATTTCAACCCACAGAAGCTTTATTTGACCTTTTTTTTAATTTGCATTTAGGGTCAGAAGTTAGGACAGGAGATGCAATTGGAGGTGTGTCAGATCGGTAACCTTAGCCTAAGATCCTGAATGGTTTCCACAAATGCATCTCCCATTCTGACTGCGAAAGTGCTCCAGAGGGAGACCAAGAGGAAAGTCTTGCAACAGAGAATAGTGGTTTAAAAAAAGCAAACTTAAAATTATCAGGGATTTATACAGTAGTACTGTATAATGGATAAAGCAGCTCTGCACCAGTAGTCCAGCTGACTTATCCATCCCAGTCATTCTGAACAGCAGTAGCTACCTAGAACATGAGTTAAGGTTTTTTTTTTCCAGTCCTGCTCACAAACAGGGCTTGCTGAATCCCTTACTTTTGTATGCAATCATATTCAGATATGCAGAACCTCAGAATAATGCATGTACTTACAGTTACAACTACATTCTTGATCAGTTTCTACATCACTGACAGCACAAATGTATTCAACGGTTTACCATTACAATTTCGCCGTGCAATTGCACAGCTATGAAGTATTCGAACAACAGATGTTCGAATACTTCATATTTCGGCAGGTTACGTGAGCGAACGGTATAACTGCGAATGGACTGTGCATTCGCAATTATAACATTCGCTCATGTAAAGGGAATTGTGGTACAGTGTGGTTAGGGAAATACATCCCTTTCCTCACTGTAATGCGATCTCGGAGTTGGAATATTAAGTTGGGGGGGGGTGCAGGGGGGCTTGCCCCCCCTGCACATACAGGATTTTAGGCTAGCTAGTTATGGAGTTAAGGGAAGGGTGGGATTGCTGTTAAGTGTCGAAAATGTGAGTGACATTTTCGACATTAACAGCTGTTTTCCGACATTAGGGACGCTCGGTGTTGTGTACTTTTGGCGAAAGACTTCGCTAATAAGTACACTTTTTTTTTTTTTTCGAAATTATGATAGTAAACCATATTCAGCACCTTGGAAACTGATTCTGTGAATCATTGCTTGGAGAAAAACACTGATTTTTTGCAAGACAAGATCAAATCCTCACATTCCAATTGCATTTTCCTAAAAAAAAAAAAAAATGCTTCTTTGACTGTCTAACCTTACCAAAAAGTCACCATTATGAATTTTAAACAGATGTATTTTACTTCAATACCTTCTCCTTATCCATATCTTAATAGTACATAACCAAACATTTTATAGAAATGCTCTAAGACAAATTGACAGCAGTACCTCTATAAAAAGGTGAATACCTTTTCATTTAAACAGCATTTTGGCCTCACAAAGATAATTTACATATTTGGGACTTAGTTTTTTTTTTAATTTTATTTTTGGTGGTCTTCGGTAAACACTTTTCTATGTGAACTTAAGGAATAAATGTCATATTGGCAACACATCCCTTAGAGTTGACCCAGTAGTCATGGACTTATGGGCACATATAGCCAGTCATCTAGCCTATGACCATCACATGTCTACAGTAGTGAGGAAATCATTCTGTGTTGCACAACTTACCAACAAAGGTATGGCATCTAAGTCAAATGTCCTATGCAGACCACCTCAAAGCCCTATATTCTGTTTCGTACAGGCTTTTGAGGGGAATCTATGTCTATGTCAGAGCAGTGTCAGACACAACTCTGATGGACCTCCTGCATATCCACAAAGCAAAGAACACAAGAATTACTTATTCTAAAGACTTAAACCTTGCCTGTGATATAAATAGGACCTGCTGGAGAAACATGTATATATCCCAGAGACTACCCTGTCTCTGAAACAGGCTCCACGCCCATGTGAAGCAGAGTTCCTCCCTAAACCTATTCAACTGTAACTTGGACAACTGGATGGAGAACAGGAAATTGACCCCTGGATTGGCACTTATATTTCTAATGGACATAGGCAGCCTGTAAATGGTTCATCTCCCAGGCCCTTGCTTGTAAATTTTTCTTCCCCCAAGCCACTGCTTACACTTATCAAGGGTATAAGAACTTGTCAGAGATTTGGGATACATAGCTAGGCTTAAAAAGGCCCTTGTGGTTGTTAGCCTAGTAAACACCTATGAATAATCATGTTCACAAATCACTTTACTATATATATATATATATATATATATATATATATATATATATATATATATATACATACACACACACACACACATATATATATATATATATATATATATATATATATATATATATATATATATATATGGCTTACTATCAAAATGAAAAAGGATGGTTCGGCGAACACGGGACTGTCGAATTTCAGATGACAGATTCCTGCATTGCTGACCATCATGTCTGCGGGCGTCCGATGCAGCGAATGCTACTTTGCATTCAACTTAGAAGTGGTCGATGTTACGACTAGATCTTGGTACAGTGTGGAAGGGAAATTTACCCTTTTCTACACTGTAGTGTGATCTCTGAGTTGGAATATAGAAGTTGTAGGAGGTGTATGTGGCACGGCACCCCACAGGGGGGGGGGTGCAAGAGGGCTTTCCCCCTGCAAAACATAATTAGAGCACCGTGCAGTACTGAACTGGCACGTTAGTACTACTGAAAAGGTGGCAGGTAACTGGCAGGAAAGGTAAGTTGAGAATTTGCTGCATTGCTTAAAAACGTATCAGGTTTGAAATCTTCGCACTGGTTTCAAACCAATGTCTTTTGCAACATTTTGACCTCATTAATATTCCACACGTCACTCATGTTAATTGCTGATTTGATAGCTCTACGTTTTTCAGTTTGCACTTATGATAGTAAACCTATACATATGATTTATTGAAATGTCACCGTGCAACTGCATGGCTATGAAGTATTCGAACAGCAGATGTTCGAATACTTCATATGTGTGCAGGTTACATGAGTGAACGTCATATTTGCGAATGGACTGTGCCTTCACAAATATAACGTTCGCTCATGTAAAGGGATTGTGGTACAGTGTGGTTAGGGAAATACATACCTTTCCTCATGGTAGTGCGATCTCGTTGTTGGAATCATAAGTTGGGGGGGTGTGGGGGGGCTTGCCTCCCTGCATAAATGGGATGTTAGGTGTAGGGATTAAGATGTTACGCCCAGGGTGGCATTGTTGTTAATGCTGTAAAATGTCGTTGTCGACATTTTCGGCAACAGCTGTTTTTCGACAATAGGGCCGTTCGGGTAGTTGTAGATTCAGTAAAAGACGTCAGTTATTAGTACCATTTTTATTTTAATTTTCGAGATATTGATAGTAAACCTATATATATATATATACACACACATATATACACATACACACACATACATGGGAGCGCTACAGAATCCTGAAAGCCCAAAATCCTGAGACCAAAATCTCGAAAGTTCAAAATACTGAAACCTCAAAATACTGAAAACACAAAGGATACCAACACTTGCTATTTTCCAGCACAAGTACAAACAGAAACAAATAAAACACAAACCATATTACTCTACCCCAAGTATAAGAAGGGGGACAAACATGAGTGTGGGGGACACTCCCTGCTACTTAAATGTATCAACTCTGAGATTGCACTTAGTATAGTGAAGTGCAACCCTGGAGTTGATATATTTAAGTAGCAGGGGGTGTGGGGGTACAGCCCCCCCCACATGGGGGTGCAGGGGAGGCTTTCCCCCTTGAGTATAGTTGATGGGTAATATGTTTCTGTATGTACTTGTGTTGGAATATACTAAGTGTTGGTATCCTGTGTGTTTTCAGTATTTTGAACTTTCGAGATTTTGTAGCGCTCCCATATATACACACACACACACATTATATATATATATATATATATATATATATATATATATATATATATATATATATATATATATATATATATATATATATATATACTCACACAGATATATAGTTTAATATGCAAGTCACCTATATCCGAAATAGATTTACTACAAAATGAAAAGACAGCAAACTTGCAATTTAAATGAGCTTGTCACAAAACATTTACTATGCACAGTAATTGATATTGCAGGTGATCTTGCTATTAGTAAGTTAAATTGGCAAGCACATTAATGAAACACTTTTAAGAAGTATTAAGCAATGAAGGTAGCATTAACATTCATAAAATCATTTCATCTGACAATGTAAATCAACAGGAAAATCACAAGCTTTGACTAAGCAAATGAATTAACAAAAAAATTTCAGAGGGAAATTCACTACAAACTACCATTCAGAGATGTTCTGTGTAATCAGTCGTGGTCTAGAGGTATGCAAGACAAGACCAAGGGTCCACTGCAACCATTCCATTCCTGCCAGTGCCCTTGTTTCACAGAATATTTTAAGAAAAATGTAGTCCAGTGATAACATAAAATGCAGTACTGAGTCATTCATGTGTGCAGCATATCATTTGCACTATTATGTTATCAAGTAAATAAAAATGTCTGTGCTGCAAAAGTGTGCTTTGAAAAAATATGTTCAAACAGCTACAGGGCTGGGAAGGTCAGGTGAAAAACAAATAGATTTGGGAAGTGGGCATGGAAGAAATGTAGCAAATCTTATTTGTGACCGACTCATACTGCCTCAAATGGTTACTAGAATCAGCACATGCATTTCCTACTTATCTATCTATTCATCTATTCATCTATTTATTTATTTATTGCATTTGTTTACTGGGATGAGGACCCTTTTCAGTGGGGAGAAAAACTGCAGGGTAATAAACATAAAACAGTAAAAGTCATAGGTTGTGTGACGGTAGTACATGTTCAGTAAATTAAACAGAAAAAGAAATGCTTTATATGCAGTGTACAAAACACACAAGTATATTAGAATACATACAGTATGTTAGCATATATTACATTTTTTTCAGAGATGGAAGGAAAGAGTGAGCAGATTAGTAAAAGGAAAGTGTAGAGTAGATGTCACAGAGAAGGGGGTGATGAAAAGATGAGGAAACAGATAGATGATGATGACGACAGTGTAATGTTAGATGTTAAACAGTAAGTTAGATTGGAGTGACAAAACAGAGTAATTAAAGAGACACAAAAAGAAAGAGAGGCTGTACTGAAGCATTGGGGAGGTGAGACTACAGCAGATGATAGGTGGAGAAGAGATCGTAAGTGGAGTGAGAGAAAACAGAATGGTAAGAATAAGATGAATTAAGACAATGAATTTGTTCATTGGAGGAAACTAGGGAAATGGAATTGTAATTTGAGAGTAGTTAGGCTAGTAGGAAGAAGTTAATTGGGAGTGTAGCATGAGCATTGCCTTCTGTCAAGGAGGTATTGCTTTAATTGTACTTTCCAGGATTTTGTATTTTCAACCTGTTCGAGTGCTACTGTGATGGTGTTCCATACTTCTGAGAAATGGGAGGAGTTAAAAGAGTCTCCTGAAGAAATGTTTGAATGTAGTTACTATCATTAGCGTTTTATCAGTACAACACAGTGGTCGAACTAGAGGTAATGGTGAGCGACTTAATAACTCCACTGTATCTGTTGTAATTGTATGAATGGTATGTGGGTTTTATAATGGTGATTTATAGCAAACTTAGCTACTTTGTTGCTGGACTGGACCAGTTAGGAAATTAAGGTTTACTGTAGGTTGAGTATGGGGGCTGTGCAGAGCAGTGTTGGAACTGAAAAGAATATGGTAATGGTTAGATATGGTTTGATGCTGTAGAAGGCATTCAGTTTCTTGAGGATTTTGTTTCCTGTTTTATGTGGGGTCTTGAGGGTTTTGTTTCCTGTTTTATGTGGGGTCAAACTTCAGATTTTTTTTTTTATCAATGATGACTCTTAATAGGTTGGAATGGAATACTAGATCTATGTTGGTGTGATTATAAGAGTTTAGAGAGAAGTTATTTTATTGAGAAGAGACATGCTTAGGGGTAAATAAAGATCAACTTAGATTTTTGGGAGTTGATGGACAATTGAGAGTCAGCTAATCAGAACCCAATGGAAGTAAGGGATTCTTGGTGAGTTGCTGTGTTTATCCATGTTTTAGGTGAGATGATGAGAGTTGGGTCACCTGCATAATGAATGATGGAAGCATGTGTGAAGCCCCCACTCTGGACCAGTAATCAAGGATCCTGAATCCTCACCGCCGACACTGGAGAGGGATGTTTATTTGGAATACAAAGGATACAACTCACTATTTCCAAATACAGACCTCTCTGCATCAAGCACAATTTTCCTTACGAGCACACAGGGAACACAGTCAGCCCAAAGTCTGGATTTCTCTACATCTGCCTCCCTCTAGGTGCCCAGTAAGACTCCCCACTGGCACACTGGCATAGCTTCATAGTTAAGTCCTTATCCAAGTGCCCAAGCCAAGTCCCTTTACCACTCTCTCTGTCAAAGCAGCGCTTTGTGTCCCTGCTCCAAGCAGCTAATACACACACTTATAGATATGACTTGCATACACACACACCAGAGAAAGGCTGGCACAGATTTACTAGCTATGCCACCTTCTCTCCAGGCTATAAGGTAGTTTTCACTGCCACCAGTCAGTTACTATAAGGCTCTTAAAAGGATATCGAGTGAAGTTAATATTAATACAAATGGCGATGTTAAACAAACAGCCAGGCTTCAGGAGTGGCCACAGTTATCATCAAATAAATACATGCAAATACTCTCAAAACTTAAATATTTTTCTAAAAGGACCAGCCACAATGAGAAGTTTAAATATATTTAATAATAAAAACTAAATAATAAAAGAACATGAAAATACTAAGTATCTACTTACAGTAAACAGCAAAATTTCAGTTACAGGAAATATTAAAAATAACACAGCTGGAAAGACTCACACAGTTACAGAAAAACACTACTTAACTATTCTCACTAAATTTTCCTAATTGATCTAGAGAATTACTGTTCCTACTTACTGAATAAAGCAAGGCAAGATGGGTGAGTGGTTCTTGTTGTCAAATCCAAGACAGAATGCAGAACACTGAGAGCAAACTCCTACTAATATTTAAATATTACTTCTCTCTTACAGAATGACATAACACACATCTGGTTATCTCTGACTCGGTTTCCCATACTACTCCCCATCACCAGAAGCTGCCAGGGTTTTAGCACCTACATGTCAATAATACACACAGATAGAACATTGCTCAGATTAGCGGCAGCTGCTGGAAGTCAAAATAAATTCACTCCCCTCTTCCTACAGGAGGTACCAACTATTCTCTATCACAGACACTGCATCTCTGGCTCCATTCAAAACTGGGTGATAACATCTTTATGACTTAACCCATAAAGTAATTTAATTTCAAGAATTTTTTTCAAAGTCAGGTGGCTTAACCTCTTCTCTTCCAGAATATGCTGTTACATTGTATACATTTAAACAGTTACAATAATGCATGTACATTTCTTTTCTGTCCATCAGGAAACACTGTTTGTACATTTTTAACATGATCAACTTTACAAATACATTTTTCAGCACAAGCATCTGTACAAATCAGTTTGATACACAAATGACATATATTTTTTTACAAAATTCCAGCTAGCTGTGCTGGCTTTAGTTATACATCCACTGCCCTACTTCTCCTGGCATGGCTGGCAATACCTATTATCACAGCATGTTTGATTGCAATGTGCAAGTCATCTGCATACTGAATGATGGAAACATGATTGGCTGTAGTGTGCAGGCCACTGATGAACAATGAATAGCAAGGGAGACCTAGAGGTGATATTACTCCATTTTAATGCTTGCATTCTTTTACAGAGGTAGCTATGAGAGCACAAGTGAGAGGATATTCTTAGTCCTAGAGAAGACGATTTAATTAACAGTTTTTTTGAGAGACACTGTGTTGAATGCCTTGGACAAAGCAAGGAATAATCCCGAAACTGGAGAGCCTTCATTTTTGCTCTGATTTAATGTGGTATAAAGTTGAGAAGGGATGTTTTTAGTAGTGTGATGAGGGTGGAAACCATGTTGTGCTGGGGATAAAATTTTGTCAGTAATAAAGGCAATAACCTGAGTTTGAAAGACTTTCTCAAATACCTTACACAGTGCAGATGAGACAGCTACAGGCATATAGTTGGATATGTCATTTGAATTGCCGCCTTTGTAAGGGTAAGGTGTAGGATTTTTTTCCACAGAGTGGAAACACAACTTTCCTTAAGGAAGCAATTTATTAAAATAGAAAATGGGTAGGCCACGGCATTGGCTATTTTGTTGTACTACGCTGGTAAGTTATCAGACAAAAGTAGCAGGCTTTAAGCTATGGAGTACTTTAATAGTGGGAGTAGGTGTGGGTTGAAATGAGAAGGTTTTTAGAGTTGCCTTTGAGTTCTTGGAGAAATGCAGTCGTAAGAGGGGTCGTGGAGTTAATGAAAGAAGTTATGGTTCGAATAAAGTGGGAGTTAAATTGGGCAATACTACTTGAGAGTTCAGTTATGTAATCTGACCAGGGTTTAATAGCTAACTTATGACTGATGGTTTACCTGTATATTTCAAGACTATTCTGATTTGCTCTCAGTAGTTTATATATATATATATTTTTTGCATATCTGATTTGAGTGGAATTTCTAAGATCTTTATACAACTGATGACTAGATATACTACTGTTTTGCTACCACATGCTTTGTCTTAATTTTTTCACAGGTTGATAGGTGTGTACTAAACTTACAGCCACTGGGACCCTTATAAGCCTAGCTGTGCAACCCACATGTCACCCACACATTTGATTTAGATCACCAGTGATTTAATGACTGCTTCTATCCAACAGAGACATAGGAACCAGATTAGGCTAAATTTCCTATTACCCATCCATTGGTACAAACTGCACTTAATTATGGATAAGGAGGAATTCTGCTTCATGTGGATTGGGAGCCTGTTCCCGAGAATATCTATTCTCCGAGAAGCATAGCTGTTTCTCCAACATGTGCCATTTATGTTGCAAGCAAAATTGTATTACTTATATGAATTTTGTTAACTGGGAAAGTCCAACTGGGTTAGGAACCCATTTTCAGCAGAGGCCCAGGGAGAAAAGCTCCACAAAGTGAAAAAAAACATTTTACAAAAAATGAAGTACAGTGATCATTACATTTCCATGGAAGTGTAGCTTACAGATTACAAGGTGGCAGTTGATAATCACAAGAGTAACTGTTGCAATCAAGAAATACAGGGATATAGGTTAGTTTATCTAGTTACAATCTTTTTTAGGTAGGCTGACAGTACACATTGTAATGAAAGTTTGTATAGTTTAAAAGAATGTCTACAAGTGTTTTAGGTAGACAGTAGGTAGATTTTTGGAAAAGGAGATTAAGAGAAAGTAAAGGTTTAGCTACAATACCACTAGTAAGACTAGCAGATAATTTGAAGAAAGAAATGGGAGATCTTAATATTTGTAGTCAGAACTCAGTATGGCAGATGCATCTTTGGGGGGGATGGTAGAGTAGGAGGAAGGAGGGAGTAGAGGAGGTAACGGAGTAGAAAGTAAGTGGGTGGGGGGAGCTAGTTCACTTTGGAACAGAGGCAGATGCTTGTATTTTGCAGGTGTTTTTTGCGTGAATTTGAAATGTTTGTATTGTTTAACTGTCCTGATGCTAGTTGGTAAGGCATTCCAGAGTTTTGCTACAGTGTAGGATTATAGGCACTTTCCAACTTTTTTGTTTGATCTGTGTAGAGCTACTAGTTGCTTTTCTTCAGATGTGAGTTTTCTGGTGGGTATGTAAGTTTGGAGAACTGAGTTGAGTGCTGGGCAGTTATCAGGTAGATATATAACTGTGTGCCATATTGAGTTGTAGGTAGTCTAGAAGGTGTGTGTCGCTCGTCTTTCTGTACACTGAAGACAAACCAGGTGGGGTACTTTGTTTAAGATGCTTTATTACATAGAAGCACATCAGGATGGATAGCAGCATCAGTAAATATAAACAAACTTATTAACAGGCAGAGTTTACAACCATACATGCTTACATCTCAACAGCTTACTACAAAATGGCAGTCAGGCTTACACGTGCTCAGTATTTATACACTTGTTCAAGCCCTTGGATAGCTTCTTAAAGAGACATACACACATTGATCTACATCCCCCCTCTCAAAAAGATTATCCTTTTTCAAAATGAGATTGCGGTTAGACATGCATCAGTATAGATATTTAGAAATAATGTTCATGTCCAAGTTGCCGTGTATCTGGAACATGGTCTGGAGATGCAAGTGGATCTCGTTGCATAACAATCAGGACTGGGTTTAGCAACACGGACAGTCCTCAGTGAACAACTCATATTAGGAACTTCAGGATTCATCACAGCAACAGAGATACTCTCTGGAACTTCCACTGGAACTGGAACATTGGATAACTCACTCTGAGATAAAGAGAGCCTTTCTCACAGGCTTTATGCTGCGATACAGGCTCGGGCACCAGTTATCAGAAGCTTCTGATTCCACCTGAAGTCAACTCCTTGTGATTCCACAATGTATGATCTCGGGTCTGGGCAGATGATTCTCATAACGCCAATCCAATCATAACCTCTGGACATTTGCATCCTTACCACTTCTCCCTCTCGTAATGAATTGAGTGATTTGCTTCTTTAGCAGTTTGGCTTTCACTGACCTGTTCTTCTTGACACATGGAACCAATAATTGACTACTGATGGGTAATGTGGTTCTGGTTTGTCTCGACAGAAATCTCTAAGCGGTGAACCAAGACGTTTATCACAAGGAATATTTCTAAGATTTAAAAGATATAGGAAAACGTCACTATTCTCTCATTTCGACTTCTCTAGTAACTGTTTTGCACTTTGAATTGCACGTTCTGCCAAACCACTCGTGACATGAGTAAAGTCCCACTCTTCTGCAAATCTTTTGAACAGTTAGCTTGTGAACTGTGTGCCATTGTCTGAAATAACTCTGTGTGGGCTACCATGCACTACAAAATGATGCTTCAATGACAGAACAAGATGAAAGTACTCTCTTAATATCTTGTGACACAGAAAGCCAAAATACTAGCCGTCTCGCCCTTCTTTTAGTAAACTCTACTCCTAAGTGACCTTGATATAAGATAGTAATGTACTCATGTTGCAAAGACATGGGAACAATAACTTTAGGACCTTTCATGAGGATACCATTGTCTGACAAATATCATCTCTGTAAGGAAAATAAGGTTGCACTTCTGGAGGTAAACTAGTTTTGATGGCCATCCTGCTTTGAGGAAGTAATTGAGCTTTTGTAAAACTGGATCTGTGACTGTATGATCTCTGAGCTCATCAAGACGTGTGGAAGAAACATTTCTCACCTCCATGACTTTAAAATCAAATCTTTCATTCTCATGCTGCTTAGTGGTACTTCTGGGTGATCTGGATAATGTGTCAGCAAGATAAAGAAGTTTGCCTTTCTTGTAGACAAGGTTGAAATGATACTTTAGCAATCCCACCATCATACGTTGCAATGTGGCTGAAGATGTATGCATAGGCTTTCTCAGAACAGTGACTAGAGGTTGGTGATCTGTTTCAATCTGGATAGGTCTACCATACACAATCATGGAACCTGGAATATGCAAACAATTGCCAAAAGCTCTCTCTCTATCTGAGCATATTGCATTTCAGCTTGGGTAAGAGTTCTGGATGCATAAGCAACGGGTTGAACTTCTTGTAGAATGACTGCACCAAGACCAAATTTAGAAGCATCACATGAAAGAGTGACTTCTGGATGTCAAAGTATCTGAGAGTAGGTGGCCTGGCAAATTCTCTGTTTCACGACATCAAATGCTCTCTGGTGCTGTTCCTACTAACACCAAGATACATCTTTACGCGTCAGCTCTCCGAGTGGTGCTGATATTGGACTCAAGTCTGTAATGAACTTGCCTAGCTAGTTAACCATGCAAAGAAAATGTTGCAGGACTTGAACACTGTCTGGAGCTGGCATCACGAGAATGGCTATTTGCTTAGAAGGGTCTAGTTGTAGACCTAAACTGGTAAATAAATGAACATATGTGACTTCTCATAGCCTGAATTTGCATTTCTGTGGATTCAGCTTAAGATTCACTTGGCGTGCCCCTTCCAGAACTTTTCACAGGTTTCTGTCATGCTCTGCTTCACCATTAACTCCTACCAGTATGTCTACTATAATAGCACAAGGATACCCAGAAAAAAATTAGCTCTATTGCACGTTTAATGACTTCACTTGCAGAATTTATCCCAAATGGCATTCCCAGAAATCTGTACCTTCCAATCGGAGTACTAAAAGTAGTGAGCAATGAGGATTTCTTATCAAGCAAAATTTGACAAAATGAACTCTTTCCATCTAAGAGAGAAAAACAGTGGCATTTGGCTGAGAGCAGCGATTTATTTGACTGTGTGCATTGTATGATGAGATCCTTTTAGTGCCTTGTTCAAATTCCGTGGGTCAATACATATCCTGATGTTGCCTGATCTTTTCTTATGAGCTACAACCATGGAAGATACCCATTAAGTCAATTATGTGACTGGACAAATCACACCTTGTTGCACCATTTTGTCTAGTTTGGCTTTGACTCTGGTCTACATAGCTATTGTTACTTTTCTGGCTGGCCTGATAACTGGACTAACATCTGGGTCTAACTTCATGGAGTACACAGCTGGAAGCTTGCCTAGTTTGTCTTCAAAAATATCAGCATAGGTAAAAAGAAAATAGACTGGGTGAAATTAGACAGTGGTCATTTAAGATAACATGGTGGACTCCCTTGTTAAATGAAAGCACTCCCATTTCCAAAGTGTCTCTGAGCCCTAATAATGACTAAATGTGCCTTTTGATCACAAAATAATAAGTCGTAGCTTCTCCTAGCAGACTAACATGAAAGCATTACTGAGCCTTCTGTTTGAATCTCTTCACCACCATAAGCAACAAGCTTTGCACACACTGTCAAATCAAGTCTTTCAGCAGCACATACTCTAGCAAATGTTTCTTCAGACATAACATTGTACTTTGAGCTAGTATCAACTTTGAGCTCTATGGGTTTGCCATTTATCCAAACAGTACAAAATACTTCATTCTTGGCCCATAAATCAACTACATTGGCTGTTTCACTAAGCACTGACACACTATCAACATAAGAATGAGGGCTCAACCCAGAGTCATGGCTTTCTAACTGAGCCACTTGTTTCTTAAAATGTTCCCTTTTAGTAAAAGTGTGTGTATCCTTTCATTTATAAAATCTTTTGAAATGATTACACTTATTACATCTGTGGCATTGTTGACAAACAGCTAAGCACTTCTCTCTTTTAGATTCATGACTGCTACCACAATTACAAGAACTGACAATGAAATTAGGTTAGCGCCCATGCTTTCAGTATGCTTACTAACTCTTATGCTTCACTGAGGCTGTGCAAACTCTGGAACTTGCTAGAAAGCTCTAGGGTTTACATGCGAGTGTTACATGGGCTAAAGTAACTGCCATGTGCTTGGGCCTGTTTCTCTAAACCTCGTGCTGCATACTATCAATGTGAGGCTTAGTAAATACTGGAAACATGCCTTTCTCATTTGTAAGTATATTTGTGTGCTTTTTCGTGAGCTCATATCTGACAAATCTCAATGGCCTTATTCAAAGTTACATCACTGTAACAAAGCAAAATCTTTCTGAGTGTCATCTTTAATACCACACACAAGTCTATCCTTTATCAACTCATCTCTTAAATCACCAAATCTGCATGTTTTAGACTTATTTTTCAAGTCATTTATATATGCTGCAAAAGTTTCACCTGGCTTTTGATCACTTGTGTAAAATAAGTGCCTTTCCATTGTAATGTTGGTGTGGGGATGACACATTTCTCTAAATTTACATTTTAAGCACTCAGGGTCCTCCCTTGACTCAGCCGGTACAATGATATGATGCCTCCCCCCTCCAGAAAAGATAGCAGGTGCAAACACAAATGAACATTCCCTTACAATGGCTTCTGGCTCAGCTAAATTAAGCAGAATAAATGTCTTTGTATGGTCATCCTTATCAGAAAATGCAGCCTGTATAAAAATATCATACTCTGGCTCAAACACTCTCCAGTTCTCTGCAATATTATTATTAAACACTAGTAAACCAGGTTTTCAAAATCCTTTAGCCATGCCAACAAAGTATGCTCAAACACATTGAAAACATGGCCCTTTTAATTATGTATAAATACGTTGCTTTCCTACACCTTGCAGTAACACACAAAAGGACAATAAACTCTGTGAAACACTGTACTTTGCAAAATATACTCTGAAATGACTATTTTTGTGAAATAACTGTACTGTAACATTGCACAAACATGCAAACACTTCATACCCTTCTGAAAACTTGGATAACCTCAATTAATACGAAAATACAGATCTGCAAAGGACGTATTGAAAAATGTGGTCATTTTTCTTTATTTTGTTTTATGCAATTCAGACTTTATTTCAAACATTTTCCATAGTAGTTCAAATGTGGTCTCCGTGGCACATGCGATAAATATGTAGCACTATAGTACATATAACTAGATAGGTAGGGGTTCTAATATCAGCACTGGCAACTGTGTGTGTGTGTGTGTGTGTGTGTGTGTGTGTGTGTGTGTGTGTGTGTGTCTGTGTCTGTGTTTTTGTATATATGTTAAAGTATTTTGAGGCCTTTTCCACCCAGTAAACTTCCCACTGCCCTATTTTTAGAAGGCTTGCTGATATCATTCACATTAAAAGTACCTTTGGGCTCTCTTCAGCTCTATAAGCTCTGTGGTGCATGCGATAAATACATAATGCTATATTACATATAACTCACAGACAGAATACACAGTGTGAAAGTAGTGGACTCCAAGTCAGACTGCCAACTAGTCATGAGTGAAGTCCAACAGATATCGGTCCCGAGTCCTCTCCTGTTTGGCATCTCCTTCTCAGAAGTCCAGGCCAACACGAAGGGACTCTGGCTGACCAAGTTCGCAGACGAGTGCATGCTGGGAGCCATTATTAACTCTCCAAGTGATGTAGACATCATATAGAAAGGCCTCACTGAGACCAATGACTGGTGTCGAAACCATGGCCTTAAGCTTAGTGCCAAACAATGCGTCATCCACTTTGGGAAAAACTCAGTTCCCACTAATTACCACATCAATGGGAGCCCACTGATTACTGAAGGTGTTACAAGAGATCTGGGGACACAGATTGACAGCAACCTCTCCTTCGACCACCACATTGCCATTGTAGTCAGAAAGTCCTATTATGTGACACATCTCATTACCAAGGGTTTTGCATCCAGGAAGAAAGACGTCATCATCTCTCTCTACTCTTCCCTCATTTGGCCAATCATTGTGTATAATGTCCCATTTGGCATGTACCTCACTAGAAACATGCAACAGCTGGAAAGGCCACAAAAGTACCTCATGAAAAGGACCTTAGGCCTTAAACACATGTCCTACATGGACAGACTCAAAAACTCCAGCTATTCTCTGTCTCATATCATCTACTAAGAGGCGATCTCTGCTTGACTTACAAAGCCATATCTGACCCAGCTCTGTTAGAAATGCTACATCTAAAGAAATCCCAATATAGTGGGAGGCTGACATAATGGTTAAGGTGTTTACCTTACAAACAAAAGGTGCAGGGTTTGATTCTCATATGGGGTAATTGGCTAGGTTAAAAATGGCCCACAAGGGCAGTTAGCCTAGTATGAACCTATGAACACTATGAACACCTAATCCCTCCGCACCACATGCTCCAGAGACCTCAACCTCATTACCACAATCAACAGAACATGTTAGAGGGACAGGCTCATAACCCAGAGACTGCCCATGCTTTGGAGTAGACTTCCCATACATGTCAAGCGGAGCAACTCACTGGCCCTCTTCAAGAGAAATCTTGATGAGTGGATGGGAAATAGAAAATTCACCTCAGGGATCACTCCTGTGGCTCTACTTGATAGAGGCACTGGGAACTAATATCAGGCGGCATGATACCAGGGCACTTCTATGGGCTAGGCTTGTAAAGGCTCCAGGGCCATTAGCCTAGTACACACCTATGAACCTATATCGGACATTTTGACTTACTTTAATATCGTTTAGAGCATTCTGTCTGCTTTAGTTTGACTAAGTTTTAACATTAGAAATTTGTTTATGACCCATTCAGCGAATTATACAAGCAAGGATGGTCCACTCCTACATATTCCACCAACTGTAGCTAAATGCCCCTCGAAGTCAAAGTAGAGAAAAAAGAACTTAAGTACTCACCTTAATGTTCCATCTGAGTTGTTGCTCTTCTTTTATCTTCAGTCTGTGGGTACTTAAATTTGGCACAGATCCAACTCAACTGCCTTTCCAGCATCTGATCCAAGCTATCCATAATGCCCCTCTCTCCTCCCTTCAGATTGACTTTGCTGCCCACCACAGCATCCCAATCTGATTCAAAAATCTTACCCCATGACAAGGATCTCCCTAAGCAAGCAGAGGACAACAAAGGCATACCCATATGGTGACCATTCCTCTTCTGGCCAGACACCACACAGCCTATACAAGGCGGGGGGAAGGATAGCTGAAGACAAATGAGGAGCAACAACTCAGATGGAACGTTATGGTGAGTACTTAACTTCTTTAGCTGAAGATGGCTTCATTTGGTCTTCACAAAAACAGCATGCCTCGCACGTACAGCACGCCAGGCCAAACCACTTACAACTCAAACAATAGAAGCCAGCATAGTAAGTTCCACGTAGTTTATTAAACAGAGTTAAACAAGGACATAATAATGTCCAAAATAATAAAAATCAATGCTCTCAAACTAGTTTCGGCTACTGCCTTCTTCAGTGAGAGTAAAAAAAGGCCAAAGTTGCTACCAGCATACAATAGTATATTTATATTCTAAACCAGCCAATGAATAGGCTAGGTTTGATCAAATAGATGAATAATTCATGAGTTGACATTGGGCTGAAACCATAATCCAAACGATATTTTCATGAAGCAAAAAATGCCAGATAACAATATATGAACACATATCCCTAAAGATGTATTAGTGATTACATTACAGTAATGAGCAACTACTGTTTTATATATATATATATATATATATATATATATATATATATATATATATAAATGATCACTAACATAGAATATATTCATGAAATTGAATATAGCTTCAGGGATAGTCATATGACAACAGTGTATTATGTAACATAAAGCATTGCTATTGTAAAATATTCACGTGACAGTGATGTTTCCTCAGGAAATATAAAATACTCCATGCAGATATATTTCTCTTATAGATGGTCATTGAGACCAGGAGGAAATAAGGCTCCTAAATGGATAATCCAATATTTCTCTTTATGACCAAGTATACTTTGCCATCCTAACTGATTGTGTCTATTACCCGTTATTTTGTCTATAATGGTGAACATAAATTTGGCTGTGGGGTGTTTAATGGTGTGTTGGTATAAGGCATTTGTAATTTTTTTGGTGCGAATGTCACTTCGATGTTCACCTATTCTAATTCTCAATGATCTTGAAGTTTTGCCAACATAGAATGCAGAACAGTGACAAGTAGCCAGGTATATCACCCAACTAGTAGAACAGTTACCAAAAATCCTGACATCATAAATCTTACTTGTATTCGAGCTAGTAAATTGTTTTATCCTGTTGACCTGACTACAAGAGGTGCAATGACCACAGGGGAAGGTTCCTAAAAGCTCATCCCCTGTTATGGTCAGTTGTTTGAACTTAGCCCCACCACTTTCTCTTTGTTTGTAATGTGAAAATAATGAACCTAAAGTCTTTCCTCTCCTGTATGAAATAGGACACTGGTTGCCCAGGATACTACGCAAATAGTCATTGGCTAATAAGATGTTCCAATTTTTGTTGATAACATTCCTGACCACCTGATGATTCTTACCAAAGGTGGTAATGAACCTAATAGTGTCATCCTTTGGGTTATGAGTGCGGTCCTTATATTGTAGCAGGGTTTTCCTATCTTGCTTATCTGTGTATGCACGGGCGGATATGATGTCAAAGGCGGAATATCCCCTGTCCTGAAACCTGTTGTTTAAATCTATTTTGGCATTTTCATAGTCCAAAATAGAAGAATTAATATGTTTTATTCTGAGATACTGGGATTTGGGGATATTGCGGATGGTGTGGCGTGGATGCATACTAGATGCATGTAATAAAGAATTGAATTGTGGATATTTGCGGTACATTTTGGTATTGAGTGTATGATCTTTGTTTCTGTATATTGTAACATCCAAAAAATCAATCTGATTTTTGTGAGATGTAATAGAAAACTCAATACCCCACAAGTTGCTGTTAAGATACTCCACAAATTCAATAAGATAGTTGGAATCCGCATGCCACATCATCCAACAGTCATCTAGGTATCTCCGCCAAATGTCTATTTCCACCTGATAAATATTATGTAGGGGGTGGTAAATGAGGCATTCTCCCAAATAGGCCATAAATAAATCGGCATATATGGGGGCAAAGGATGCCCCCATTGCCGTGCCTTGTAGTTGCCAGTAACACTCCCCTTGGAAATAGAATACATTTTTATTAAGCACATGTTCTGACATGCAGATAAGCAAAGTGGTGAATCCTGGTGGATACAATTCCACCCTATTCAACCAATATTGTAGAGCCTGTAACCCTGCCCAGTGAGGTATACTCGTATATAAGGACTTGACATCCAAAGTACACATAATCTATTCAGGTTCTAGTTGTGTATCTTCAGTTATTTTCAAAAATTCGGTAGTATCCTGGATTCTAGCCCTTACATGTTTCAAGAGTGGTTTCAGATATTGGGTGAGGAATGCTGATAGTGGTTCAGTAAGTGAACCTATGCCTGATACAATGGGCCTACCTGGAGGGTGTGTAATGGATTTGTGTATTTTAGGGAGGAGATATAAAATTTGTTTGGAAGGATACTTCACCTTTAGATGTTGTACTGTTTTCATAGTTATAATACCTTCCTCCAAAGCAGATTCAAGGAATGTGTTGATCTCTTGCTTAAAGCGGTCTTTAGGATCAATGCCCATGTGCATATAGCATTTGGAATCAGATAATTGTCTAAGACCCTCTTGAACATAACAATCCATATTTAAGACCACTACCGCACCTCCTTTGTCAGCTTGAAGTCTAGCAATATTATGATTAGATCTGAGTTCAGAAAGTGCTTCCTTCTCCGCTAGAGTCATATTGTCTGGTAAAATATGACATTCAAAATGTGGAAAGTGTAGATCTTTGAGTACACCCTGCTGGAAAATAGCCACGTTCTTATTCATGGGAGGTTGGAAAGTAGATCTATGAAAAGTAAAATCAGAAGATCTTTGAGTGTGCAATGTGTCTTGTTCTGAAAAAAATATTTTTAAATTCAGTCTACAACAATACTCCATTACATCCAATGAAATTTGGTACTGATCAGAAAAAAAACCCGGAACAAAACCCAATCCTTTGTTCAATATTGTGTATTGTTCATCCGTTAATACATGGTCCGATAAATTAAGAACATTATCAAAATTCTTATTTATTGTTCCAATAGGCATTGTATCAATCCTGTCATTGAGTCTGTTCCTATTCCTGTTGGCGTGTTTCCTCCCCCCTCTAGATCTCTTACCTCCCCTAAAGGGAAATTAGTATTGGTTTTCTTCTTCAATGGTGAACCCACTGATCTTGCACCCTCACTGTCGGTGTAAGAGGACTCCTCCCCTGAGGTACTGGTGTAGGAGGAGTCCCTATGTTTGAGAATGGATCTGGGTCTCTTTTTGGTCCTACCCCTGGTCGTTCCTGGGACAGTGTCCTGGAATCTAACCGTCCTCTGTGTTTCAAAGGGGTGTCCCTTATCATAATCTATAACATCCCTTTTGAATTTCTTGATTTTCCTGTCCTTAATAGTTTTATCGTATAAAGTAAGCTCTTTAGACAACCTATCCAGTAACTCTTGATAATTGGTACTTGATTCAAACTTTTTACATGCAGTACTCAGATCTTTAATCTCAGAGACACATGTATCAATGGTTCTTTCGTAATATGAGGCCAATATTCTGACAAAAACCATAGAACCCTCCTGTAATGCCTGTTCCCATTCTTTCGTCAGCCTCTGTTCAGATCTGCTGACTAATGGCCGCAATTTAATACGTAAACCTCTGGGGGCCATATTTTTATGTAAATAGGCTCTAAAGAGTCTCAAATGCCAAATATTGGCCCTCAATCCTTTCAGACCCCTTTCCAAAGTTTTAAAGGCTAGTTCACAACTATCAGCAATATTAGAATTGGGTTGGTTAGGGTTGTTGCTTGGGATGTTATCCAATCCAAAAACCCCAATATCTTCCCTATCAGCACACAGCCCATCCAACATTTGGTCCAAATCCATGTTAAATAATAGCATAGGTTGTCCAAAGAACTTTCTATCCAATGATTCCAAATTATTATAAATAGAGCGACCAGAGGTAGAGCCCATAAAGAGTCCCAAAATACCATTCAAAAAAGAAAAAGAGAGTAGCGTTATAGTAATGTAAGATAAATGAGCCTATCGTGAAAAGACGGGATTTCACCCTAATACTAAAGCAAGCAAAATATTACAAAAAATCAATTTAAATATTGATGTACACCTCTATAACTGAGCCTAAATGATGTATGTGTACATTGAGATGTGTCTGTATAGTGAATCATCCAAACATCAAAAATATACTGTTATATATCATTCACCCCTGTTTTATAAAAATGTTATATATAATAACATTAAAATAATGACCAAGAAACATGTTAATAGACACCTATATATCTCACCCTAAAACACATATGTTGGCAATGAAATATGTCTATATTGTGAATGGTCCAAAGGTCAAAAATATTCTGTATATATAATTGACTCCTTGTTAAATGGACTAATCTAATATCTAATAAATACAATAGTGAAAATCAACATGATATGTTAAAGTGAGCTTCTTCACATAATAATGTGATATTAAAGAAATGTACTTATCGAGATGTGATAATAATTGTCTCAAAACATTACCATGTGAACACTTGTTAATAATCATATGAATAAAATAATTTTTCTTAGGAACTATCATATATGTATCTCAAACATATATATATATACACACACCAGTATTCCTAAAATAATGCCAAAATAATCACAATATTCTTATGACATTTGCATCAGATAACTTACATGAACAATGTATATTATAAACACATGATCGAGCCATTTGAATGCATGTCATTGTTCATAATACGTAAATTTCAATATATTGTAAATAACCCAAGTTCAAAAAAATATATAAACCAAGCATTGTCCTTCAGAAGGATACATGGCGTATACAGTAAAGTAGAGATATTCCGAAATAGAGTTCCAATAATGATGTTGAATAATTCACAGGCCCTCAAAATATGTAGATCATCCGTTAGACCGACCAACTCAAAAGTCAAAAAAGTTGTAAAACATTCAGTGTCGAGGTTCTTCCATGAACATAAGCCTTAAATCATATGAAACAATGTTCACGCTTGCTTATAAATTAACCCACAGGCCCAAACCAACCAAGCACATCCGCCTTAGGTCAACCAGAAAAATAATTATTAATATATTTGTTCATATTATATATGCCATCCATAGATGTATATAGCCACTTCCCATTAGTCCCAAATAACCAAAAACAGGAAAGAAATGGAGTGTTGATGTAAAGTACCTAAGTTAGTATGCGTGACACGCTCCGTTAGTCGAACAATGTAATGTTGTGAATTTAGGCATAATTCTGCCCGAAAACCCAAAATATCCAATGAGACCAGTCTTTTAAATGTTCAAAAATGAAGAAAGAACTCCAAAATTCAAGTATGGATCTAGTATCACGATAAATGCCTATTTGGTCATGTCCCTTGGCCACACCATAAAAAACTGTCGCATGTCACAGGTTTCGCACTAATGCCCAAAAGTTCAACGAAAGAAAGTATTCCAAGGCAAAAAGGAATCCAAGTAGCTGGTAAGATCCAGGTAACCCGCTACTGTTACCACTGGATGATAATTAGAACTGCAGGGAAGGAGTCCTCTCCTACCGACACGTGGAGCTAAACGCCAACAGCGAGGTGAAGAACAGAACACAAAAACAGCACGCCTCACACGTACAGCACGCCAGGCCAAACCACTTACAACTCAAACAATAGAGGCCAGCATAGTAAGTTCCACATAGTTTATTAACTTTTAGTTATGTACTTACCATAACTTTAGATGTATGGGATCCATCTCACCTACATTCTGTACAGATGGGTTCGGAGCCGATCCTCGGCTCCGACTCGGCAGCTATGCAATAGAACGCAGTCTCTTATTGGCTGAGCCACCTCATATCCCAGGATGCACCACTACTGCTTCCCCAGATCTTGTTTGTCCGCACACATGCACACATATATAGACTGTTGATATAACACTGCCAAGTGTTTCAAGAGAGGAAAAGTTGATATCGGATCAATCGGTCTCTTCTGGCCTACAAGGCAGGGGGAAGGAGGGTGGGTTATTAGGAATGTAGGCGAGATGGATCCCATACATCTAAAGTTATGGTAAGTACATAACTAAAAGATGTAATGTGATCCTATCTCGCCTACATTCTGTACAGATGGGACAGTGTCCCTAGCACCTAATTCCTGGGTGGCTCACTGGAAAACGCTCCTTAGAACCGTGGAACCGAAGGAAGCTCGCCCCCTAGATGCCGCATCCAATTTGTAGTGAGAAATAAAGGTGTGTGGAGAAGACCACGTAGCAGCCACACAAATGTCACTAATAGAGAGCTTGGAATGAAAGGCTGCCGAAGTGGCCATAGCCCTGGTAGAATGAGCTTTCACTGGAACTATAAGCTCCTTATTTGAAATGAGATAAATATGACTAATACAGTCTCTGATCCACTTGGCAATAGTGACTTTCGTGACGGCTTTGCCCAATTTACTATGCGAGAAGGACACAGTTGATCTGATTTTCGTGCTTGGTGTGTCCTATCCAAATAGAAACCCAACTGCCTGTGCACGTCTAAGGTGTGAAAGGTATACTCAGCTCTGTTTGAATACTTAGGGAAAAAAAACGGTAACTCCAGCGATTGTTGCAAACAAAAATTAGAACAAACCTTTGGTATAAAGAATGGGTTTGGTCTGAGAGATACTCTATCCTTGTGAAATATGAGATATGGTGGTTTGACACATAGGGCTTGAAGTTCTGAAACTCGCCTGGCTGATGTAATAGCAACTAGAAGAGCAGTCTTCCAAGAAAGAAATTTTAAGTCACATGTTGCTGCCGGCTCAAAGGGAGATGAGGTTAATGCACCTAACACCACGTTAAGGTCCCACGGTGGTGCAGGGTGAGATATAGGGGGCCGTAGAAGCCAAGCTCCTTTAAGAAAGGCTTTACACAACTTGTTACTCATTAAAGGCGGTTCTACGCTCTCGTGAAAATTGGAAAAGGCAGCCAATTGAACTTTGATAGTGGACACTGAACAACCTTGGTTGAACAGGGAAGCTAAAAACTTCAGAACCTCTGACACCGAGGCTGTCATAGGGTCTAATCCTCGGAGCTAGGCCCAAATAGCAAATCTCTTCCATTTACTGCTATACATCCTTTTGGTAGAAGTCTTGTGGGCTGATGACAAGATATGTATGACTTCAGGGTCCAAAGAATGGCTCCTGACTATGGTCGGAAGAGGAGTAGCCAAGCTGCTAGCTTCAATGAATGGAGGGACTGAAGGGGCTGTCCTGACTGATGCGTCAAGAGGTCCGGAAATTGGTCCAGGAACCATGGCCCCTCCAACGCATATTTGTGAAGAAAGGGAAACCAGTCTTGACGAGGCCAGTATGGGGCGATTAGAATCATTTTGCTTTCCAAGCGTATCGCCTTCTGAATCACCTTGGGAAGAAGGGGAACCGGTGGGAAGGCGTATAGCAGACCGGGAGGCCAAGCTTGGACTAGAGCATCCTCGGGGATCTGCTCCGGAGCTGGGGTGAGAGAGAAGAACCGCTGGCATTTCGCGTTGAGGGGAGTTGCGAAAAGATCGCAACAAGGAGCTCCCCATCTTGTGAAAATCTGAGTTGCCACTGTGTCGTTCAGGGACCACTCATGAGGGGAGAGGATAGTTCTGCTCAATCTGTCGGCTATCACATTGGATCTCCCCGGGATGTGTGTTGCCACTAGGAAACGTTTGGTTGCAATCGCCCAGTCCCATACCTTCATGGCCTCTCTGCAAAGGGGGTAAGACCTGGTCCCTCCTTGCTTGTTTAAGTACCATACTACCGACATGTTGTCGGACTGAATGGTGATCGTGCCCTGGGGGAGGTGATCGTGCAGTGCTTGCAACGTTAGAAGCACCACCCTCATTTCCAGGATATTGATGTGGAGAAGAGTCTCGTCGGCGTGCCACATGCCTTGGACCGACCTGCCCAGATAATGTCCCCCCCACCCTGTCTGGGAGGCGTCCGTAGTCAACGTGGCCAAGGGGGATGGAGGAACGAAGGGTCGCCCTAGATTCAGGTTGGAGGAAAGAAGCCACCAATGAAGACCTTTTTGCATGTCTCTGTGATCAATATTTGGTGACCGAGGGGAAGGTCTTGATAAGACCACTGGACTGATAGGAGCCACTGGAGTATCCTCATATGCAACCTTGCCAAGGGGACCAAAAGAACGGTGGCTGACATGGAACCCAACAGCTGCAGGACCATTCTCGCTGGAGCGCGACGTCTGAGGAGTAATGCCCGAACCTGAGACTGCAGCGTTGCTATCCTTTCCGCAGGAAGATAGACTCGCATCTGCCTTGAGTCTATTTCTGCACCAATAAACAGAATAAGCTGAGATGGCAGCAATAAGGATTTTGTCCAATTGAAGGTGATTCCTAAGGAGTTGCCTAGAGAGATAGTAGCTGCTAGAGCTTTCAAGAGTAGATGCTTGGAGGTGGCAGTCAGGAGCCAGTCGTCTAGGTATGGAAACACCTGGAATCCTAGACTTCTCAGGTGAGCAGTCACCACCGCCAAACATTTGGTGAACACCCTGGGGGCTGTGGTGAGACCAAAGGGCAGTGCACGGAACTGGAAGTGACTGTCTCCTAGGCAGAAGCGCAAGTGTCTCCTCGACACCTGATCTATCAGGATGTGATAATAGGCGTCTTTGAGATCTATGGAGCACATCCAAACACCTTTCTCCAGAAGCAGGAGAATGGATTGCAAGGTGACCATCCGGAATGTGGACTTTTTTACTGATCGATTTAATTTGCTGAGATCCAAAATGGGCCTCAAGTCCCCAGTCTTTTTTGGTACCAAAAAGAATCTTGAGTAAGTCCCTGATCTGGCCTGATCTGCGAGGACAGGTTGGATGACTCCTTTTTGAAGCAGCTTCGATATTTCGCTGGCTGCAAGATCCCATTGACTGGGTGGCGGGTCCGGGATTCTTCGGGATGGTGGGGGGGTTGAGTGAAGGGAATGGTGTAACCTCCGGCGATGATTCGGAGCACCCATTGGTCCTGAGTGATTTTTTTCCAGGCCTTTAGGTGCCTCGAAAAACGACCCCCGACTGGCTCCGGAGCTGCACAGTCGGGCACTCCTTCAGGGATGCTGGAAGGAGGAGGAGCCACGAAAGGACTCACGGTCTCCAGTGTGGGGGGGGTCTCCGCCGCCTCTGGGACGGCGTCTCCCTGAAAAATTTCCCCCTCCTCTGCCTCTAGAAGGGGGATCGCTCTTCTGCGACGAGTAAGGCTTTTGAGACTTACGGAACCACATCTTCCCTCCTCTTTGAGCCTTGGGATAAGGTCTGAAGGGAGTGGAAAAACGGGCCCCTACGGCAGTTAAAGTCTTACCCTCCTGTTCGCAGCGAGTCAAAGTGTCCTTTACCTTGGGTCCAAATAGCGAGGATCCATCAAAGGGGGCGCCGGCAAAGGAAGACTTGAAGGCCTCCGCAAAGTGACACAGGCGTAGCCAGGCTTGTCTCCGTAGAGCAATACCTGTTCCCGCCGCCCTGCTCGCTCCTTCGGCTGCATAAGAAATGAGCCTCATGGACGAGTTGGATAAGGAGGACAGGGTAGCCAACTGGGCGTTAACCGTCTGGGCCAACTGCTCAGGTAAGTTACCAGAGAGGGTATCCGAAAGCTCCTTGACCAGATCCCTCTGCAGTCTCGTGAAATGTGTCAAGCAGTTCAGAGACCTTAGTGTAAAGGTCGCTGAAGTAAGGGTACGCTTCCCGTACCGATCCATGCTCCTAGACTCCCTATTAGGAGGATGGACGGACGTTGAAGCCTCTGCCACATCTTGTTGGGTGGCAGATGCCACCACCAAAGCATCTACAGCCACACCTTTGGAAAGAAAGTCCTTATCAGGGGGTGCTGAAAGAAATTTGTTGGGTCGAACTAGCACTGGTTCAACAGAGTCGGGGTGTTCCCACGCCCTCCGAGAGATCAAATCCAGGAGGTCATCGAAGGGCGGAGACACCCAGGAGGTGGAGGGCTGAGCCCCGAAGGCCTTGAGGAAAACCGACTCCTCAGCAGAAGGGGGTTTGGACTGCCAGTCGCCTCGTTGCTTGAGGATCTCCATGTCCGCAAAGGAAACATCATCCGAGGACGACTTGGGGGACCCTTCCGCATCATCAAGGTCGGTATCCGAGGTGAGAGACTCATCAGGGGAGTTGACGTGCTTCCTCTTGCACTGTTTCTTCTTCGGAGGTTCCTCCGAAGGTGTTTCCGAGGGACCCCCAGGAAGAAAAGAACCCCCAAAGGGGGTAACCTCAGGCCCAGGGGCTCCGCTGTCGTGAGACAGGGGGATTGCAAAGGAGGCAGTCTCCGAACCAAAGGAAGGTGGTGGTGAGATGGTAGAAGTGGCCAGAGGGGACTTGGCCAAGGCACTCCTCATGGCCTTGAAGGCAGGACTCCCAGAATCCTGGGATGGTACAGCCCCCAAGGCCACAACGGCAGTCGGAACTCCCACAGCCAACGCACCAAGAGGGAGGCTCGGAACCGAAAGGATCGTTCCCGAAGCATCCCCCTGGGGCCGACAGAGGAGGTCCGCGTACCGAACCCCGATCCGAAGAGCGGGGTTGGAGTTAGGGTCGGAACCAACCCGACAACCTCCACTGGCTCCACCAACACCGACTCCAACGGCGCCAAGGCTGTTGGAGGAGGAACCGAGACAGCAGGGTGGGAAACCGGCTCCGGAGCCAACTGGGCTGGAGCCGAGATTAATTTAGCAAAGACAGGAGACTGAAAGAGCCTTTGAAGCACCCTGTCTACATCCGAATCGGACATCCTCGACGACCGAGAAGAGACTGACCGGGTCCGAGTCGACTTCACCGCTGGCTCCGAAAGACTGGGGGACTAGCTCCGAACGGGCTCGAGAATTATCGGCGCCGAGGGAGATTCCACTACCACTGCAATTTCCCTCGGAACCGAAGAGGACTTCGGCACCAAAGGGGAAGAGTCTGAGCGGGCAACCCTCATCGGCTCCAAAGTCAGTGGAGCCGATGGAGATGACTCGCCTCTCGACGCCCGAGCTCTCGGCTCCGAAACCAAAGGAGTCGAGGCTGGAGACATCGAGGCAGACCGTTCCGCCCTCGGCTCCAAAGTCCGTGGAGCCGACGGAGAAGCCTGCCGAGACTTTTTTGCTGCTGGTTCCGACGGGCTGGTCGGAGCCGAATATTTTATATTCCTCGAGGGGGAAGAAGAAGAAGACAGGGCTTCCTCAAAGGAAGAAGTAATGAGCCCTTTTAAAATCAACTTATTTTTCCTCTCTTGGAGCACACGAGAGGAAAAAGCGTGGCAAACGCTACAAGATTCCTGGAGGTGCTTAGGGCCTAAACAGTAAACACACAGAGAATGATCGTCCGTAATGGACATTTTATAACTACATTTTGAACATTTGTTAAACCCTGATGGTCTATGTTCCTTCGACATGTTCACTCACTAAAGTTCTAAAAACTACACAACACTACACAACACTGCACAAAAAAAAACAAAAACAGCCTAGACTCTAACTGAAATGCCTAGGAAAGGGCAAGGCCCCTCTAACTAAAGCGGGAACGCTTGCTACAACGAATACAAATTTACCACAAAAAAACGTTCAGTACACGATCATACAACAAGTAGCTGTTAAAACAGCTTCTGGGTAAGTTTTAACACTAAAACTGACAGAAAAATTGTCACTAAGAGGTACTTAGCTCAGCCAAGTCCGAGACCACGTCTATGCTTGAGAAGCGGCAAACGAGATCTGGGGAAGCAGTAGTGGTGCATCCTGGGATATGAGGTGGCTCAGCCAATAAGAGACTGCGTTCTATTGCATAGCTGCCGAGTCGGAGCCGAGGATCGGCTCCGAACCCATCTGTACAGAATGTAGGCGAGATAGGATCACATTACATCCAGAGTTAAACAAGGACATAATAATGTCCAAAATACTAAAAATCAATGCTCTCAAACTAGTTTCGGCTACTGCCTTCTTCAGTGAGAGTAAAAAAAGGCCAAAGTTGCTACCAGCATACAATAGTATATTTATATTCTAAACCAGCCAATGAATAGGCTAGGTTTGATCAAATAGATGAATAATTCATGATTTGACATTGGGCTGAAACCATAATCACAACGATATTTTCATGAAGCAAAAAATGCCAGATAACAATATATGAACACATATCCCTAAAGATGTATGAGTGTTGAATGTATACACTGTTGTCATATGACTATCCCTGAAGCTATATTCAATTTCATGAATATATTCTATGTTAGTGATCATTTATATATATATATATATATAACAGTAGTTGTTCATTACTGTAATGTAATCACTAATAAATCTTTAGGGATATGTGTTCATATATTGTTATCTGGCATTTTTTGCTTCATGAAAATATCAATGTGATTATGGTTTCAGCCCAATGTCAACTCATGAATTATTCATCTATTTGATCAAACCTAGCCTATTCATTGGCTGGTTTAGAATATAAATATACTATTGTATGCTGGTAGCAACTTTGGCCTTTTTTTACTCTCACTGAAGAAGGCAGTAGCCGAAACTAGTTTAAGAGCATTGATTTTTATTATTTTGGACATTATTATGTCCTTGTTTAACTCTGGTTAATAAACTACGTGGAACTTACTATGCTGGCCTCTATTGTTTGAGTTGTAAGTGGTTTGGCCTGGCATGCTGTACGTGCGAGGTGTGCTGTTTTTGTGTTCTGTTCTTCACCTCGCTGTTGGCGTTTAGCTCCACGTGTCGGTAGGAGAGGACTCCTTCCCTGCAGTTCTAATTATCATCCAGTGGTAACAGTAGCGGGTTACCTGGATCTTACCAGCTACTTGAATTTCTTTTTGCCTTGGAATACTTTCTTTCGTTGAACTTTTGGGCATTAGTGCGAAACCTGTGACATGCGACAGTTTTTTATGGTGTGGCCAAGGGACATGACCAAATAGGCATTTATCGTGATACTAGATCCATACTTGAATTTTGGAGTTCTTTCTTCATTTTTGAACATTTAAAAGACTGGTCTCATTGGATATTTTGGGTTTTCGGGCAGAATTATGCCTAAATTCACAACATTACGTTGTTCGACTAACGGAGCGTGTCACGCATACTAACTCAGGTACTTTACATCAACACTCCATTTCTTTCCTGTTTTTGGTTATTTGGGACTAATGGGAAGTGGCTATATACATCTATGGATGGCATATATAATATGAACAAATATATTAATAATTATTTTTCTGGTTGACCTAAGGCGGATGTGCTTGGTTGGTTTGGGCCTGTGGGTTAACTTATAAGCAAGCGTGAACATTGTTTCATATGATTTAAGGCTTACGTTCATGGAAGAACCTCGACACTGAATGCTTTACAACTTTTTTGACTTTTGAGTTGGTCGGTCTAACGGATGATCTACATATTTTGAGGGACTGTGAATTATTCAACATCATTATTGGAACTCTATTTCGGAATATCTCTACTTTACTGTATACGCCATGTATCCTTCTGAAGGACAATGCTTGGTTTATATATTTTTTTGAACTTGGGTTATTTACAATATATTGACATCTACGTATTATGAACAATGACATGTATTCAAATGGCTCGATCATGTGTTTATAATATACATTGTTCATGTAAGTTATCTGATGCAAATTTCATAAGAATATTGTGATTATTTTGGCATTATTTTAGGAATACTGGTGTGTGTATATATATATATGTTTGAGATACATATATGATAGTTCCTAAGAAAAATTATTTTATTCATATGATTATTAACAAGTGTTCACATGGTAATGTTTTGAGACAATTATTATCACATCTCGATAAGTACATTTCTTTAATATCACATTATTATGTGAAGAAGCTCACTTTAACATATCATGTTGATTTTCACTATTGTATTTATTAGATATTAGATTAGTCCATTTAACAAGGAGTCAATTATATATACAGAATATTTTTGACCCTTGGACCATTCACAATATAGACATATTTCATTGCCAACATATGTGTTTTAGGGCGAGATATATAGGTGTCTATTAACATGTTTCTTGGTCATTATTTTAATGTTATTATATATAACATTTTTATAAAACAGGGGTGAATCTTATATATAACAGTATATTTTTGATGTTTGGATGATTCACTATATAGACACATCTCAATGTACACATACATCATTTAGGCTCAGTTATAGAGGTGTACATCAATATTTAAATTGATTTTTTGTAATATTTTGATTGCTTTAGTATTAGGGTGAAATCCCGTCTTTTCACGATAGGCTCATTTATCTTACATTACTATAACGCTACTCTCTTTTTCTTTTTTGAATGGTATTTTGGGACTCTTTACGGGCTCTACCTCTGGTCGCTCTATTTATAATAATTTGGAATCATTGGATAGAAAGTTCTTTGGACAACCTATACTATTATTTAACATGGATTTGGACCAAATGTTGGATGGGCTGTGTGCTGATAGGGAAGATATTGGGGTTTTTGGATTGGATAAAATCCCAAGCAACAACCCTAACCAACCCAATTCTAATATTGCTGATAGTTGTGAACTAGCCTTTAAAACTTTGGAAAGGGGTCTGAAAGGATTGAGGGCCAATATTTGGCATTTTAGACTCTTTAGAGCCTATTTACATAAAAATATGGCCCCCAGAGGTTTACGTATTAAACTGCGGCCATTAGTCAGCAGATCTGAACAGAGGCTGACGAAAGAATGGGAACAGGCATTACAGGAGGGTTCTATGGTTTTTGTCAGAATATTGGCCTCATATTACGAAAGAACCATTGATACATGTGTCTCTGAGATTAAAGATCTGAGTACTGCATGTAAAAAGTTTGAATCAAGTACCAATTATCAAGAGTTACTGGATAGGTTGTCTAAAGAGCTTACTTTATACGATAAAACTATTAAGGACAGGAAAATCAAGAAATTCAAAAGGGATGTTATAGATTATGATAAGGGACACCCCTTTGAAACACAGAGGACGGTTAGATTCCAGGACACTGTCCCAGGAACGACCAGGGGTAGGACCAAAAAGAGACCCAGATCCATTCTCAAACATAGGGACTCCTCCTACACCAGTACCTCAGGGGAGGAGTCCTCTTACACCGACAGTGAGGGTGCAAGATCAGTGGGTTCACCATTGAAGAAGAAAACCAATACTAATTTCCCTTTAGGGGAGGTAAGAGATCTAGAGGGGGGAGGAAACACGCCAACAGGAATAGGAACAGACTCAATGACAGGATTGATACAATGCCTATTGGAACAATAAATAAGAATTTTGATAATGTTCTTAATTTATCGGACCATGTATTAACGGATGAACAATACACAATATTGAACAAAGGATTGGGTTTTGTTCCGGGTTTTTTTTCTGATCAGTACCAAATTTCATTGGATGTAATGGAGTATTGTCGTAGACTGAATTTAAAAATATTTTTTTCAGAACAAGACACATTGCACACTCAAAGATCTTCTGATTTTACTTTTCATAGATCTACTTTCCAACCTCCCATGAATAAGAACGTGGCTATTTTCCAGCAGGCTGTACTCAAAGATCTACACTTCCCACATTTTGAATGTCATATTTTACCAGACAATATGACTCTAGCGGAGAAGGAAGCACTTTCTGAACTCAGATTTAATCATAATATTGCTATACTTCAAGCTGACAAAGGAGGTGTGGTAGTGGTCTTAAATATGGATTATTATGTTCAAGAGGGTCTTAGACAATTATCTGATTCCAAATGCTATATGCACATGGGCATTGATTCTACAGACCGCTTTAAGCAAGAGATCGACACATTTCTTGAATCTGCTTTGGAGGAAGGTATTATAACTATGAAAACAGTACAACATCTAAAGGTGAAGGATCCTTCCAAACAAATTTTATATCTTCTCCCTAAAATACACAAATCCATTACACACCCTCCAGGTAGGCCCACTGTATCAGGCATAGGTTCACTTACTGAACCACTATCAGCATTCCTCACCCAATATCTGAAACCACTCTTGAAACATGTAAGGGCTAGAATCCAGGATACTACCGAATTTTTGAAAATAATTGAAGATACACAACTAGAACCTGAATGGATTATGTGTACTTTGGATGTCAAGTCCTTATATACGAGTATACCACACTGGGCAGGGTTACAGGCTCTACAATATTGGTTGAATAGGGTGGAATTGTATCCACCAGGATTCAACACTTTGCTTATCTGCATGTCAGAGCATGTGCTTAATAAAATTGTATTCTATTTCCAAGGGGAGTGTTACTGGCAACTACAAGGCACGGCAATGGGGGCATCCTTTGCCCCCATATATGCCGATTTATTTATGGCCTATTTGGAAGAATGCCTCATTTACAACCCCCTACATAATATTTATCAGGTGGAAATAGACATTTGGCGGAGATACCTAGATGACTGTTGGATGGTGTGGCGTGTGGATTCCAACTATCTTATTGAATTTGTGGAGTATCTTAACAGCAACTTGTGGGGTATTGAGTTTTCTATTACATCTCACAAAAATCAGATTGATTTTTTGGATGTTACAATATACAGAAACAAAGATCATACACTCAATACCAAAATTTACTGCAAATATCCACAATTCAATTCTTTATTACATGCATCTAGTATGCATCCACGCCACACAATCCGCAATATCCCCAAATCCCAGTATCTCAGAATAAAACGTATTAATTGTTCTATTTTGGACTATGAAAATGCCAAAATAGATTTAAACAACAGGTTTCAGGACAGGGGATATTCCGCCTTTGACATCATATCCGCCCGTGCATACACAGATAAGCAAGATAGGAAAACCCTGCTACAATATAAGGACCGCACTCATAACCCAAAGGATGACACTATTAGGTTCATTACCACCTTTGGTAAGAATCATCAGGTGGTCAGGAATGTTATCAACACAAATTGGAACATCTTATTAGCCAATGACTATTTGCGTAGTATCCTGGGCAACCAGTGTCCTATTTCATACAGGAGAGGAAAGACTTTAGGTTCATTATTTTCACATTACAAACAAAGAGAAAGTGGTGGGGCCAAGTTCAAACAACTGACCATAACAGGGGATGAGCTTTTAGGAACCTTCCCCTGTGGTCATTGCACCTCTTGTAGTCAGGTCAACAAGATAAAACAATTTACTAGCTCGAATACAAGTAAGATTTATGATGTCAGGATTTTTGGTAACTGTTCTACTAGTTGGGTGATATACCTGGCTACTTGTCACTGTTCTGCATTCTATGTTGGCAAAACTTCAAGATCATTGAGAATTAGAATAGGTGAACATCGAAGTGACATTCGCACCAAAAAAATGACAAATGCCTTATACCAACACACCATTAAACACCCCACAGCCAAATTTATGTTCACCATTATGGACAAAATAACGGGTAATAGACACAATCAGTTAGGATGGCATAGTATACTTGGTCATAAAGAGAAATATTGGATTATCCATTTAGGAGCCTTATTTCCTCCTGGTCTCAATGACCATCTATAAGAGAAATATATCTACATGGAGTATTTTATATTTCCTGAGGAAACATCACTGTCACATGAATATTTTACAATAGCAATGCTTTATGTTACATAATACACTGTTGTCATATGACTATCCCTGAAGCTATATTCAATTTCATGAATATATTCTATGTTAGTGATCATTTATATATATATATATATATATATATAACAGTAGTTGTTCATTACTGTAATGTAATCACTAATACATCTTTAGGGATATGTGTTCATATATTGTTATCAGGCATTTTTTGCTTCATGAAAATATCGTTGTGATTATGGTTTCAGCCCAATGTCAACTCATGAATTATTCATCTATTTGATCAAACCTAGCCTATTCATTGGCTGGTTTAGAATATAAATATACTATTGTATGCTGGAAGCAACTTTGGCCTTTTTTTACTCTCACTGAAGAAGGCAGTAGCCGAAACTAGTTTGAGAGCATTGATTTTTATTATTTTGGACATTATTATGTCCTTGTTTAACTCTGGTTAATAAACTACGTGGAACTTACTATGCTGGCCTGTATTGTTTGAGTTCATTTGGTCTTCAACCTGAGAGACAGAGTCACCAGCTACTAAACACCTGGGAGGCCCTCACGGAAGGATATTACAGAGCACGACAGAGTCAAAGGATGCCCTGTTTCTGGACAGAATGTCCAACTTGTAATAAGAGATGAAATTATGTGAAGAAGCCCAACTAGCCGCAGAATAAATGTCATCCAGAGAAACTCTGGACCAGAAAGCATCTGAAGTAGCCATAGATCAAGTGGAATGCGCCTTAATATGACCTGGCAGGGTTAAACCTCTAGCTGAATATGCCAGGGAAATCCAATGTGAAATTCAACGGGCAATGGTGACCTTCGACAGTTGTTTTCCTAACAAGGACTTAGAATAGGAAATAAAAAGTTGATTAAGCTTACAAAATTATTTAGTCCTATGCAGGTAAAAATGTAACTGTGTACATCCAACAGGTGGAGTTTGTACTCTCCCTTATTTTGAAAATTTGGGAAGAAAACCGGGAAATTAATCACTTGATTAATATTACCTTCTGAAGCTACTTTAGGAAGAAAAGATGGACTGGTACGCAAGGACACCATGTCTTTATAAAATAACAAATAGGGAGGCTTGACTGACAATGCCTGAAGCTCCAAAACCCTTTTGGCAGATGTTATTACTGCAAGCAAGAAAGCTGTCTTCCAGGACAGAAACTGCAAGTCCACTGAGGCTGCAGGGCTCAAGGGGGGGGGGGGGGGGTGTGAGACCAAAGTTTGCAGAACTAGCATGAGATCCCAGGGAGGCGTTGGGTCCTTAACCGGTGGCCAAAGTAAAAAGGTGCCTTTCAAAAAGGCTTTACAAAGCTTAGAAAAAGATGAAGAAACCATATTGTCCCCTACATGGAAGCTAGATATAAGCTGCCAGTTGGACCTTGACCGCAGAAGAACTGGAACCTTGCTGTAAAATACTTGCTAAAAATTCTAAAACCACCTGAACTGGAGCAGTGAAGGGGTCTAGGTCACGCAGAGAATCCCAAATAAAAAAACACTTCCACTTACTGGAATAAACCTTCCTAGCAGAACATATATGAGCCACAACCAAAATTCTTTTGACTGGTGAGGATAACCCAGGAGTCCAGACTATCATGGGAACTGGAGCAGTCAGGCAGTGAGCTTCAGACTGACCAGGTCTGGATGGGAACTCCCCGACAGATGAGAGATGAGATCCGGAATCGGATCTAACCAGGGCCGGCCTTAGCTGAAATGGCGCCCTAGGCGAAGTAGTGTTCTGGCGCCCCTTAAGCCGCACCCACACCACACTCATGAAACACCCCTATTTGAGCCACACCCACAGAGTCATTACCCAAGAAAGCCACCCCAGTCATTTCCTTAAATTATTTAAATGCATAGGGAAAAAAGATACATTGTAATGTAGTTAAACTGCAACGACCTTTGCATACATATTTTCTACTTTAAATACCAGAGCCAGATCATTGTCAAATAGGGCCCAAGCAGGGTAACAGACTACCCCCCCAGAGCAGCCACTTCAGCAGCAACCCCCCCCCCGCCAGAAGCAGCCCCCTCCTCAGCCACTCCAATGTTCCATTATTTGGTTATTTCTCACCAGTTACCATGCATACTGTTCTCTTATTGGCTTCTACAGTGATTACAGATATTGAAATAAAATAGTACAAACACAGACAGCCATTTGCTAAATAAACAATACAGTCTCACAATGAAGAGAGACTTAGCATGAGCAGTAAACTTCTCTGCCCTTGAAACTCACATTCATTGAAATGGCATGAAAATCCACATTCATAGAAATGCATCTGGCTAGTGGAGAACTGAGTTTACCTTTGGGCTGCTTTCAAAACAGACTCCTTGCACACATTTTTAGGGCCATGCATACACATACTTATTCTTGGATTCACTTTTCTGATTGTACTGAATTATATTCCTTGTATAATACAGTACCGCTTGTTAGAGTATGTTTTAAATTTGTAATTTTAAACATTCGTTTAATAAGCAATGAAACAAAATGTATGAACCAATAACTACCCATTTCAAAAAATGTCAAAAATAAAAGGCCACTCAAGACTTCTGTCATTACAGTCCACCAATATTACTGCCCACACACACACACACACACACACACACACACACACACACACACACACACACACACACCCAACCCTCCCTTAGATAAAGCTGACAACAGTCCAAAATTCTTCTCTATCTACATGGAAATCTGCACAGAGAAGGGAAGAGAGATCAGAAACTAACCACAGACCTTGGAGATGTGTAGCAGAAACCTTAACAACCATGCCATGATGTTATGTTACTACAGTGAGAACCAAAGTCTAATCTACAAACGCGCACGTATGATGACCTTAACCCCTCTCTTCACTGACGCATGAGCATGATGGGCAGCAGAATATATATATATATATATATATATATATATATATATATTTTTTTTTTAACTTATAGGTTCATAGGTAGGTACTAGGCTATTGGCCCTAGGGCCTATGTAAGCCTAGCCAAACGGTACCCTGGCTTTTGCCACCCAAGAAAATTATAGGTTCATAGGTAGGTACTAAGCTATTGGCCCTAGGGCCTATTAAAAGGACTGCAGCATCCACCCACTTTACAACACAGTACAGTATCAGCAATGCATTTACCTACTGTGGGAGTAGAACCCACAACCTTCTGCATCAAAAGCAAGTACGCTACCTGTTGTGCTATTAACAATGCAATATTTGTTTGCCCACAGTAGCACATCTGAGGTGTATTAAAATGAAGTGGCTGTAAATGCTGGACACGGGTGTGTCTGTGCTTCTGAATGTGTTTAAGCCATGTGTGTGTGTTAACCATTAAATATTTATACAACTTATGCTGGATGTAAAATACTTCCTCCGCCAACAATTACATACAGCAAGTATGACAAATGGAGATGGGGAAACTGTCTCAACACCTCGGGGCATGTGTTAGTTCCCCAATTACAGATACCTTGTCAGGTACTATTGCTTACATAATACATGCTCCTGTGTTGCATACATTTTTGAGAATGATCATACACACACACACATACATATATATATATATATATATATATATACACACACATACATATATATATATATATATATATATATATATATATATATATATATATATATATATATATATCTATATATAAATGTTGTAGAAGTCATCAGTACACAACAGGCACGGAATTTTGTAAATATATGTCATATGTGAAGAGTTTGCCTTCCCTTTTAACCCACAATACCAAAAAAAACTAATGTTACCATTTTACTAAAAACAGATGGGAGCGGTTGATGGGGGGTGGCAACTCGCTCTACATACAACACCAGTGTAAGCGGTTGTATTTTTCTGCAAATTTAATTAGAGTTATGTTGAAAAAGAAAGTTAGACTGCAGCACAAGTTACTAATATACAGGTCTGCAGCACATAGCAAAACTGGAAAGCTGCTAAGACGTCTTGCATGTAAGGGGGTACCCCCAACCTTGTTTTCTAGTTCAAAAAGTAAAGTCATTTTTTAGTTAAACATTTATGGATGGGGACTTGCATATAAAATTTCAGCAACATTCCTAAATGAAAAAATACACCATGAATTATACTGCAAGCATAACAGGTAAATAATAACCCCATAAGGATACACTACATTGCTAGATGGATGTGAGGGGTACACGGTAGGCGTCACTCCCAGAGCGCATCAGTGAGTAGTAAACTCAACAACTACTGAAGCAAAATTAGAAGTTATGTACTTACCATAACGTTCCATCTGAGTAGGTGGATTAATTTGTCTGCAACCTGTGGGTATGGATCCGATATCGGATCCAAACCGGCATGGTTTAGCCAGCTATGGATCCGAGCTCCTAGCTCCTCCCCTCACCCATAATGCCCTGCTCTCCCTACATGACCTCAGATCGAGTTTGCCCTGCACCAACTACCCTAACCAAAGGGTAACACACCCTATGCAGGAAACTGACAAGGCCAGGGGGATAGGAGGGCGGGATGGTTGCAGACAAATGAATCCTCCTACTCAGATGGAACGTTATGGTAAGTACATAACTTCTAAATCTGAAGTAGGAGAATTCATTTGTCAGCAGCCTGTGGGACAGAGTCCCCAGCTACCTGAATCTTGGGTGGCCATCATGGAAGGATATTCCGGAGCACCGCGGAGCCAAAGGATGCTCTACCTCTAGAAGTGACGTCCAGCTTGTAATGAGTAATAAAGGTATGAGATGAAGCCCAAGTGGCTGCTGAACAAATGTCATCCAGAGGAACCCTAGACTTAAAGGCCGCTGAGGTAAAGACAGACCAGGTCGAATGAGCATGGACTCCCTCCGGTGCGGGCCTCCCAGAGGCTTGGTACGCCAACAGAATACACTGAGAAATCCAGCGTGACAAAGAAACTTTGGAAATTGGTTTACCCAGATTGAATTTGGCAAAAGAAATGAACAACAGGTCTGATTGCCTATGACCAGCTGTCCTATGAAGGTAAAAACGAAGCTGCCTGTGAACATCCAAGGAATGCAGCTTGTATTCGCCTTTGTTTTGATACTTAGGGAAGAAAACAGGGAGATTGATGGACTGATTAATGTTAGCTTCCGAAGCTACTTTAGGAAGAAAGGAGGGATTGATCCTTAGGTACACCCGGTCCGGATGAAAAATCAAATAAGGCGGTTTCATGGACAGGGCCTGAAGCTCTGAAACTCTCTTAGTCAAGTAATGGCTACCAAAAAAGCAGTCTTAAAGGACAAGTATTTAAGATCGACTGTGGCCGCAGGTTCGAAGGGGGGAGTGGTCAAGGCTTGAAGTACCAAGGAAAGATCCCACGGGGGAACTGTTTCTTTGACAGGGGGTCTGAGCAAAAAGGTGCCTTTTAGGAAGGTTTTGCATAACTTAGCCGACATAAGAGACCCTGAATCGTGTCCAACATGGTAAAGAGATATGGCCGCCAGCTGAACTTTGACCGTGGAACTACTGGCGCCATCATTAAAGAGAGTAGTAAGGAAATCTAGAACCAAAGGAAGTGGAACCGTGAAAGGATCTAGGTCTTGCCGCTCTGCCCAAATGGAGAAATGCTTCCATTTACTGCGGTAAATTTTTCTGGTAGAGGGCTTGTGGGCCGCTACCAGAATGGCCTTAACTGGGGACGAGATACCGGGAGTCCTGATTAGGAGTGGAACTGGAGCAGCCAAGCAGTCAAGTTCAGGTTGTCCAGGTTCGGAGTTGGCAGGTTCGACAGGTGTGATATCAGATCCGGAATGGGATCTAGAATCCAAGGTGGATTCACTGAATGAGACCTTAGGTAAGGGAACCAGATCTGTCGATGCCAGAACGGGGCAATGAGGATCATTCTGCACCCCAACTGAGAGGCTTTCTGAAGTACTTGTAGCATCAGAGGTAGAGGGGGTATGCGTAAGAAGACCGGGAGGCCAAGCATGCACCAGAGCGTCTCGGAGAATCCCCTGGAGGGGGGATTAGAGCAAAAAAACTGTCGCACTTGGCGTTTAAAGAAGAAGCAAAGAGATCGCAACAGTGAGTCCCCCACTGTGCGAAGATACGTTTCGCTACTTGAGAATTGAGAGACCACTCGTACGGAGAGAGAATGGTGCGACTGAGCTTGTCCGCTAGGATGTTGGTCCGACCGGAATATGCGCTATGAGAAAGCGGTTGGTGGAGATCGCCCATTCCCACACTCTCATGGCTTCTCGACATAAAAGGTAAGACCTGGTTCCCCCCTGTTTGTTGATGTACCAGACCACCGACATGTTGTCTGATTGAATCGCAATTGTTCCCAGGGGAAGGAGGGCCTGAAGTGCTTGCAACGCCAAGAGCACCGCCCTCATTTCCAGAACATTGATATGCAGGAGGTCTCTGAATCGCCCACGTGCCTTGGACCATCCGCCCAAAATGCCCCCCACCCTAGGCGAGAAGCGTCCGTGGTCACCATGGCGAGAGGGGGAGATGCACAAAAGGGGCGGCCCCTGTGGAGGTCCAGAGAATGGAGCCACCACAAGAGAGACCGCTTGCAAGCCTTGCTGATTGCAATGGGATGATACAGGGGGAGGGAGAGAAATGACCATTGCACCTGAAGTGTCCATTGAAGCACCCGCATGTTCAAGCGGGCGTGCGGAAGAAGAGTAATCGCTGCCGCCATAGACCCTAGCGCCCTCAGGATCAATTCCACAGGTGTTGAGCTGGAGTGAAGGATGGCCCGCACCTGGAGTCGCAGATTCCGAACCCTGTCGGTTGTAAGAAAGGATCTTAAATTTCTCGTGTCTAACCTGGCTCTTATAAATTCTATTGTTTGAGTAGGGACCAGGTTGGACTTCTCTATGTTTACCGTGATGCCTAGCTTGGGAGCTAGATGAAGGAAGGAGTCTCTTGCCAAAGAGAGTAGATGCCTTGTTGGGGCGGTGAGAAGCCAGTCGTCTAGGTATGGAAAGACCTGCACCCCCTGAAGCCTCAGGTGGGCCGCAACCACTGCTAACACTTTGGTGAACACCCTGGGGGCTGTGGTGAGACCAAAGGGAAGGACCCTGAACTGGTAGTGACTGGCTCCCAGCAGGAAGTGAAGAAACCTCCTGGATCGTCTGTCCATTCGAATGTGGTAGTACGCATCCTTGAGGTCTATAGAGCACATCCAGTGATTCTTCCCTAGTAGGGGGAGGATGGACTGCAAAGTGACCATCCAGAACTTCTCTTTGGGAACTGACAGGTTCAACAGGGACAGGTCTAGAATGGGTCTTAGGTCCCCCGTCTTTTTTGGCACTAAAAATAACCTGGAGTAGAACCCTGATCCCATCTGGTCTGGTCTGGGGGGACGGGCTGGATGGCTCTTTTTCTCAGCAGATGGCCAATTTCTGCTGAAGCGGCCTCCCTCTGATCGGGTGGAACATCGGGGAGGATTTTTAACTTTGGGACATGAAGAAAGGGGATCTTGTAACCCCTGGATATAATCCGGAGTACCCAGCGGTCCGATGTAATGGACTCCCATGCCCGCTAGGTGCTCCGAGAAACGTCCCCCGACTGCCACCAGAGTGGAGCAGTCGGGCAACCCCTCAGGGTTGCTGCGTGGGCCGTTCAGAGAAAGGTTCCCTGGACCCAAAGTTCCTGGGAGCCCCTCTGCCCTTAGGGCGGCGTCCTCCCTGTCCTCCTCTGCCGCGGGAGGACTGGTTGTCCGGAGCGGGTTGGGAATGCTGCGACTTCCGGAACCACATCTTCTTCTGGCCCTTTTGGTTCCTAGAGTAGGACCTCTGGGGCACAGAGAAGCGGACTTCGACAGCAGACAGCGTCTTTCCGTCCTTCTCGCTCTGAACCAAGGTATCGCGAACCATCTTGCCAAAAAGGGCAGAAACGTCAAAGGGGGTGTTCGCGAATGACGCCTTGAAGGGCTCTGTAAAATTGCAGTGGCGGAGCCAGGCCTGCCGTCTTGTGACTAGGCCCGCTCCCGCAGCTCTAGCAGCTCCCTCGGTAGCGTGGGAAAGTAACTGCATAGAGGTGTTAGTCACAGAACGAAGAGTGGCCATACGGGTGGAGTGCATAAGTTTGTCCTCCTCCGATATGGACTCTGGGGGGATGCAGCGTATTCCTTGATAATGACGTGTGCCAAATAGTTGAGTGCCCTCACTGAGAAGGTCGCTGAACTAAAGATTCGCTTCCCCAAACGGTCCATCACCTGAGACTCCTTGCTCGGGGGATGGACTAAGGGACTCTCCTGGGTGAGTTCCCTCTTAGTGGCTGCTGCCGACAACATGGCATCTACCGGGGGTCCCTTGCTCCAGTGGGCACGGTCAGCAGGGGGGCTAAGGATCCTGTCGGGCCTCTTAGGGATTGGCTCCACGGTGTCTGGGTCCTTCCACGCCCTGGTGGTAATAAGGTCCACCAGGGGGTCGGCAGGAGGGGACACCCAAGAGGTAGACGGGCCCGCTTCAAATGCTTCCAAGAACACTGACTCATCCGAGGAAGACTTTGGGGCAGACCACCCACCTCTAATCCGTAACATTTCCATGATGTCTCCAAAGGAGACATCCTCAGGGGGTGATCTTGGGGAGCCTTCCCCTTCCTCCAAGTCAGTGTCTTCAGTCAAAGACTCGGGGGAGTCTATGTGCCTCCTCTTACACGAATGCTTGCAAGGTGCTTCCTCAGGGTGGCTGTCCGAGGAGCCCTCACCAGCAATGTCCAGAACCACAGGAACTGCTTGGGGCAGTGAAGCGGGCTGTCCCAGTGGCCGGGTGATGGAAGCCTGGCCCAGAGCAGATGGAGTGCGGGACGGAGCCGAAGCAAGGGCCGGGGGTCCGGATGCCCTCAACAGAGCCCGCTCCACTACATCAAAAGCCGAGGGGGAGCCAGCCTCGACAATAGGATCCGAAAGTCAGCTCCCCCTCGGATCCGATGTGTGGATCGGAGCCGGCGCCGAGCCCCTTGGATCCGAGGGACCAGTGTGCTCCGACAAGGACGGTGCCGAAGGCACACTGAGTCCCTCGGATCCGAAGCTTGGGCCAAGGCTCCGAGAGGTCGGATCTGACAGACTCGAGGGCAGGGTCAGATCCGAAGTACCCAGTACTGTCGGCGCCGACCCACCCGCGGCTCCGAGGCTGCCCGGCTCCGGGCACTCCAAACCCAGGTAGTGGGTCGGAGAAGGAGCAATGGGCTTAAAAAAGGGGGTGGAGCTCCCCCCCAGAGGGGGGGGAGGCAGGAGCACTCCCATCTGCATCTGGGCCTGGATGAACCTTCGCATCATCCGGTCCAGATCAGCATCAGAGAGGCTGTAAGTAGACCTCAACGAGGCTACCGAGGTAGGCCTTGAGTGCCGCCGATAGCCTCGGCGAGGTCAGGTCTCCTCATCCTCAGGCTCCGGTGAAAAGCACGGGACCGGAGCCAAGGAGGGGAGAGCCAGCAGCCAGAGAGAGGCCGGCCGAAGCTTAGCCGGGAGGCCGAAACGGAGGTTTCGCCCGCTTGTGGTGCTTCTCTCCGTCCTTTTCCTGGCTTCCCTCTCCTCCGACCCTTTGGCGGGTGTTTGAATCCCGGGTGGAGGAGGGGGAGCAGGCAAGGCAGGGACTGCCAAAGCAGTGACCACCAAGTGGCCCCGGGGACCGAAGCCGAGTCTGGGGGCAAGAGTCCCGCCAAGACCAGCTTCGACCTCCACTCCTTCAATGCCCTGGGGTTGAACCCTGCACAGATTGAACACCCTGAAGTGAGGTGTTCAACCCCAAGGCGAGCACCGAGTGTGGCCATCAGCAGGCTTAAAGCTTATGGCCACACTCGAGCACTTTGAAAAACAGCCTTTGGGGCCTCAGACATCACTATTTTTTTTTTTTTTTTTAAAATAGTAACAATAAAATAAACTAAAACACTCACACAAAGGCCCCCCAAAAAAAACACACACACACCAACTACGAACCAGCGAGGGGGGGGGGTAAAAACTATATTAAATTAACCCAAAAAAGATAAAAACAGAAGGGAAACCTATAACTTTCACACAACTTAAAAGTTTTAAAAAGTTTTAAAACCCTTTAATAAGAATACTAAGACTTAGCTTTTGGAGCTCTGACGACCCAGCCTTTACCATGCGCGGCAAACTAGATCTGAGGTCATGTAGGGAGAGCAGGGCATTATGGGTGAGGGGAGGAGCTAGGAGCTCGGATCCATAGCTGGATAAACCATGCCAGTTCGGATCCGATATCGGATCCATACCCACAGGTTGCAAACAAATGAATTCTCCTACTTCAGATCACTAACATACGCCATGGGACTGGCAGTGGCTAGGATGCTACTGTAACTACCACTTTTGTGATTCCCAAAATGAGATAATACAGCACTGTGGCACTACAACAGTCTGCAACTTTTACACACCAAAATCCATTCAAGAGACAGCAGGATGTTTCCTCACCTGCATCGCATCACAGAAGCCTGTTGCATAGTAAGAAAAGATTTCTGAAAACTAAAATAACTGACGTACCTCTTTAACTGGGCGCAAGCAAATGCAAAAATCACATCTTATGTACGCTGTTGCATTTTGCTTTAATATTTCACCTATGTGCAACTTTAGTACACAAGCATACCTTTACATATGAACTCGGGAACAGGAGGAAAAACAATTCTCTGTGAGGTCTGAGCGTGGAAGCAGCGAGAACACCATGTGGAATTTTTCACTTGTTTTGCAACTTACAGTAACTTGAACTTCATCAAGCTCCACCCAACCTTCTTTGAAGTCAACCTGATGGTATAAAAGTGGGAGGGCACTTCCCCCTTCCCTTCGCCCTATGGTTTTGTTATTTTGCGATCTTCTTGGTGCCCCGTCTCTGAGTGAAGGGCGCCAAGAAGATCGCAAAATACCAAAAGTGCATTTGTTAAAATAAATAAATAAATTCATAAAATTCCGCCCTTTAGCAAGAGGAATCCCCCAACTGTCACCAGAGCTTAACAGCCGGACAACCCTTCAGAGCTGTTGTGTGGGTCTGTCAGAGGAAGACTCTCAAGACCCCTGATTCCTCGGACCCCTCTGCCTCGGGGGTGATGTCTATCGAATCCCCCTCTGCCTCTAGGGGAAATCCTGAACATCCTAGGAGTAGCTCGGAGATTTCTGGAACCACATCTTCTCCCCCCACCCCCACTGATTCCACCAAAAGGTTCGTTAGGGGGTGGAGAAGTAGTTCCTGATGGCAGACAGTCTTCCCATCCTTCTCGCTCTGGACAAGAGTGCCACGTACTGACTTTCCAAAGAGGATGGAACCATCATACAGGGCATTAGTAAAGGATGATTTAAAGGGTTCCGAGAAAGCACAGAGTCGGAGCCAGGTGTGGTGCCCGATGACTACGCCTGTCCAGGCAGCTCTAGCAGCACCCTCAGTAGCATGAGAGAGAAGCCACACAGAGGTGTTAGCAATTGATGTGAGGGTGCTCATGCGAGAAGAGAAAAACTTCTGGTCCTCCAACATCATGGACCCTGGGGTAGACCCAAAGATCTCCTTGACAGGGTCTTGCTGGAGTCTAATTATGTGCGCCATATAATTCAGAGCATGTACTGAAAATGTGGGTGAAGCATACACCTACTTCCCAAAGCAATCCATCATCCTGGACTCTCAGTTTGGTGGATGGACAGTGGAGCTCTCCTGCGCGAGCTCCTTCTTAATGGCTGCTGCCACTACCATGGCATCTACAGAGGATCCCTTGGTTCAGTGGGTCCTATCTGAAGGAGCACTCAAGACCTTGTTGGGGCATTTGGGGATTGGCTCTACTGTGTCTGGTTCCTTCCATGCCCAAGACGTGATTAGATCCATCAATGGATCCACGGGAGGGGATGCAAAGTATGTAGAGGGTCCTGCGCCAAATGCCTGCAAGAACACAGATTCGTCCAAGATGGGTTTCTGGGCAGGCCACACTCCCTTGCTGATGAAGGACCTCAATGATGTCTCCAAAGGAGACATCCTTGGGAGGGTGAGCAGGGGGAACCCTCCCCTTCCTCCAAATCGGTGTCCTGCATGAGGTACTCCAGTGGAGAGTCAATGTGCTTCCTTTTGCACGTATGTTTTTGATGCAATTCCTCAGGGTTAGTTTCTGGGGAGGACTCAAAAAGGTTTGGATGCTCCCACGTGGTAGCTCCCTGGGCAGAGGTTGGGGTAGAGGGACAGAGCAGGCTCTCCCTGAGGTAGCAGAATGGCAGAATCTACACCAGAAACAGAGGGAGCCAGGGTGGACTCCGAAGGCAAGATAGTCAAGGGTCTTGATGGTACTGAGAGAAGCCTCTCCACTGTGTCGAATGAAGAAGAAGAGCAAACTGTCTGAGAAAGGAATACAAACGTGTCCACCACCCTCTGGATCAACATGGGAGTCAGAGCTGAACCTCTAGGCGCAGAGACTCCGATTGGAAGGCTCTGCTCTGAAAGGTTCTGAGCCAACACCATTCCCTCGGATCCAGTGCTGAGGTTATGACTCGTTGGATCTGACCTACTCAATGTAACGGCCAGCGTCAAGGTACAAGGTACCATCAGTGCTGACCCCTCGACACAAGAGTCCTTGGATCCAAATGCTCAGAAACTGGGGATCGGATCAGAGAAGAAGTGGATTTGTAGGAAAGTAGAGTGCATGCCCCCCACTCCCATCTGTATCTGAATGCGGATAAACTTCTGCATCATCCTGTCCACCTCCGCTTCAGAAAGGCTGTGGGTGGATCGGGATGGAGAGGCCACTGATACTGGCCTGGAGGGTCCATGAGGTGAAGCTGGGGCTGGCGAATGGAGCTGAAGCTCTGCTGTCTCTGGGGAGAAGCAAGAGGAACGAAGCAGGGGAGACTCCGGTCATGGGGTGGTGTGGACCTTAGCCAGTATACCAGCAGTGGCCAAGCGATCAGGGGATCACTTCCTAGGCCATTCCCTGTGTTTATGCTTGTCCCTGTCCCCAGAACTCTCAGTGGGAGGTTGATTCCCAGAGGCCGGGGCAGAGACAGAAGAAGCAGAACTAGTTGGGGTTGAGAAGGCCTGAGCCCCGGTGGAAGGAGGGGGAAGCAGGCCTTTTAAAATTAGCTTGTTCCTCCTGTCCATCAATGTGCAGGAGGTGAAGGACCAGGAGGACTCAAGATGGGAAACCCCTAAGCATACTACGCATAGAGTGTGGCCATCAGCTGGGGAGAGCTTATGGCCACACTCTTTGTATTTTCTAAAGCTTGGTTTGGGGTCTCAGACATAGACGTAGCAGACAGGCCAAACCAGAACATGAACACACACACACGCGCACCCCAACCTGGGAAAGGATGGCACACATTGATCAGCCACAATGAAAGGTTTAAATAAATTTAATAAAAAAAAAAAAAAAAACAAGATGAAACTAAATATATATTTACAGTGACATCAGAGTTCAAAATCACAGGAAATATTTAAAACAACATTGCAGGACAGTCTCAAATAAAGAAAAATATCTAAACTAAGCTCTGCTATATTCCTGACTATATGTAAGAGCATTATTATTCCCTAGAAGCTTACTTCAACAGAGCAAGGCAGATGTGGTGAATGGATCTTGACGTTGTCAGGTCCAAGATAGAATACAGAATAATGTCTCTCTCTAAGAGACCTCTCAAATTAATATCTCAAATATTACTGCTGGGCTAGCTTGTAGAATAACAGTCATCTGACTTCCAGTCACCAGGTCCAAAATAACTATTGATGGCAGCTGGTAGCATTTAGCATCTACCTGTAAAAATACATAGACAAGGGCTTCTCCTCAGATCTTAGGCAGATACTGGAAGCCATAAAACAATTACCTTCCTACACATTTCAAAACTAGTAAATATTGCACCTTAAAGACAATAGAGAATACTTCCCAGCACAGACATTGTGTGTCTCCTTGCTGCCATGAAGTAATTTAATTTCAGCTAGATTTCTGAAGTTTTGCTGGACTGAAGTTAATCTCCTGTATTCCGGTTTCCACTGTTTATACGTTTAAACAGGTACAATAGTGTATGTACATTTCTGTAATATTCCAGTAGGGCATGCTGTGGTTACATTTTGAGCATGAGCACTCTACAAAATATCTCTTCAGCACATGTCTGTACAAACCATCTTATATAGGTTCATAGGTTGGTACTAGGCTATCTGCCCAAAGACATTTATAAGCCTAGCCAGAATGTGTTGGCTTTCAACGCCCCCTTAGATTAGTTCCCTGTGCCTTTGTCCAGCAGAGCCACTGAAGTGATCCCCGAGGTAAACTGCTTCCCATCCACTCGTCAATGTTTCTTTTGAAGAGTGTTAGCGAGGAGCTCTGCCTAATGTAGACTGGGATCTTGTTCCAAAGCATGGGAAGTCTCTGGGACAGGAATCTATCCCTCCAGCACGTCCTATTTATTGCTGTGGTGAGGTTTAGATCCCTAGAGCGTGTGGCTCGAGGGGATAAGGTTTTGCTTAGGTGGAGCATGTCCATCAATTCTGGGTTGGACATGGCCTTGTATGTCAGGCAGCGATCACCTCTGAATAGGCGGTATGCAACCGAGTACAACTGGAGTTTCTTCAGTTTAGCTGTTTGAAGCCAGTGATCCTCTTGGTGAGGTACTTCTGTGGTCTTTCCAGCTGTTGCAGGTGTCTTGTAAGGTACATCCCAAATGGGGCGTTGTACTCTATGATGGGTCTGATGAGTGATGAGTAGAGGGGCACAATGACTTCTTTTGATCTGGATACAAACTCTCTTGTGATTAGGTGGACCACATAGAAGGATTTTCTAACCACTTTGGCAATGTGATTACAAAGGTGAGATTACTATCTACTTAGGTCCCCAGATCCCTTTTTACGTCTTCCGTATTTAGGGGACTACAACCTATGTGGTAGTTTGTGGGTACTTTGTTTTTTCCAAAGGGGATGACTATGCACTTTTTGGCATTTAGCTTGAGGCCATGATTTTGACACCAAGTATCCATCTCAGTGAGACCCTTTTGGAGGATGCCTGTGTCAGCTGGAGAGTCAATTATAGCCCCTAGTTTGCAGTCGTCTGCGAACTTGGTCAGCCATAGTCCTCCTGTGCTTGCCTGTACCTCTGAGAAGTATATGCCGAACAGGAGGGGTCCTAGGACTGAGCCCTGGGGAACACCACTTGTAACCAGTTTAGAGTCGGACCTAGCTCCTGCAACTCTCACCATGTGGGTTATGTCCATGAGCCAGTTGGCAACCCATCTTGTGACGTAGGAGTTTATGTTCAGGCTGGTGAGCTTGTCTATAATACCAGAATGGGGAATGGTGTTGAAAACCTTAGCGAGGTCTAGGTAGGCTGTGTGTACCACCTTTCCCTCGTCTATAGCCTTGGTAACTGTCTCAAAGAAGTCCACCAGGTTTAGGAGGCATGATCTGCCCTTAAAGCCAAACTGGGTAGGGTCCAGTATTTGGAAGTTCACAATGTCTCTGTTAATGAGTTCCATGATGATGCGCTCCATAGCCTTGCAGACCAAGCTAGTCAGGCTTATAGGGTGACACTTCCTGGGGTCTGTTGTGGCTCCACCTTTGTGGAGTAGAATAACCGTTGCTGTGCGCCACTCTATGGGTATGTAGCCTATGGAGAGGCCGAGTTTGAACAGTGTGTTTAGGTGAGGGGATAGTTTGTCTTTGAGCTCGTGTAGGATGCAGCCTGGGACACCGTCTGGTCCCACTGATGCTGTGTTTTTGGCTTTGGAGAGGGCTGTTTTAACATGTCTGTGATTTCAGGGATTCTACATTCTTCTGGTATGGTTATGGGCCCTTTTGGGGGTGAGAGGGGGGTGAAGTTTGTGCTGAACCTGTCTGCCAGGATGTTGGTGATATCGGTTGGTTCAGTGTATTTTGTGCCACTCTGCATTAACTCCGAGCAGATCTGAGCATTGCCACTTAGATTCTTGACATAGCTAAAGAATGCCTTGTGGTTATCTTTGGAGTCCTTGGCAATTTTTCTTTCAAAGCTCGCCTTGGATTATTTTATGAGAGATCGCAGTATCTTGCAGATACTGATCAGGGATGTCTTCCCTTGCTGGGATTCTGTACTAGTTTCTTCCTCCTATTGTATAGCTTGTTTATGGCAGGAGTCCACCAGACTGGTTTCCTTTTCTTGGAGGAGTGAGTCTTGGTTTTGCTTTGGATGGCAAGATCCATGCATTCTTGTAACTGCCCGTAGAATGCATTAGTAAAGGATTTTGCAGCTTGGACAGTGTTATCCTTTAGCATGGGGGCTTTGAAACTTTCCAACTCCATTTTGAGGAGTGCTTCGAGCAAGTGCATCTTGACATTTAGACTTTTATCACTAAACAGCATGACCATCAGACTGCATTTGTTTATAGCTGCTATGGTGGTAATTTGGTCTTTGGAACATTGCCTAAAAAGGCACTATAGGGGTGACAAGAGCCTTGACCAGTACCCGGAAACCCAGGGGTGACGGATGCCAGGCCATCTCTGGTAAAGCATTGAGGTCTGTCAATCATGAATTCCCAAGCAGATAGATACTGGATCCGCTTACAGTGACACCAGAAACTTAGCCAAATGTTGAAGTCAATCATTTTCTGCTTGTTCTGTGGTATCATTCTGGATGACTGCAGGATGCTGCTCAGGGCTATGGTCATACCTGCCTGGGCCACATAATCCGAGAGCTCCTCCATGTCGCTTTTTATCTCTAAAAATATCTCTGAACTCCATACCCTAACCCAACATGTCTTTCTATCCACTGAACAGTGGCTGTCTGATAATCTACTTATCCTTAACCCTAAGAAGACCAAACTCTTTCTCTTTATCCCTCATTCTCTCACTCAAAACAAATCCACCTTTGCTATTACTTCCTGTAATAATACAATAATTCAAAACAAAACCCACACAAAACTCCTTGGAGTTATTGATGATGAAGTCAAAATTCAACCAGCACATACTCCAATGTATAAAAAAGACACACCAGAAACTAGGTTTACTGCATCTCAACAAAAAATTTCTAACCATTAATGCCAGACTCTCCCTTGCACAAGCACTCCTCCTCCCCTCCCTTCTATATGCTGCCTCAATTCTTACCAACATTCAGACAAAAACCTTGAACATACTTCAACAAACTTACCATAAGATAGCAGGATTTATCACAATCTCTCCATACAATGCATATCACTGCCTTGCCCTAAACTCCCTCCATTGGCTTCAACTCCCCCAACAACTACTGCTATCACAATTTCAAATGTTATACTGCATTCTTTACAAACCTTCATCCTATCCTGTTCTCTCTTCCTTTCTCTCTATCTATACTCCAACTCAGACTCTCCATACCTCTAATCAGCAACTGCTAGACATCTACCAGCCCACAAAAACAGTAGGCAAACTTGTATATAAACACTCCGTGGCCCAAGCTTGGAACAAACTTCCCCTAGACATATGTTTCATCAGCCACCCTTCACACTTTAAAAATGAACTCAAACTTCATCTACTTAACTACAAAACTTGCCCTTGTCAAGACCCAACCTAAACTCCCCATACCCCACATACACACCTAAACAATCCCTCCCTTTTCATCTAAGTACTCTATTATATGGATACTTTCTAAACTTAATGAATGCATGGACGGTAACAATTCTTATGTAAATTTATAATATATAATTTCTCTGTAAAACATGACCTTTGGGCATGCAATTTACTTGTGTCTTTACTATCTGTTTACCATAATTTTTGTAATGCTTTAAACTCAAATGTTCTAATTTCTGTAAACTGCTTGAATGGAGCTTTTCTTCTCGGGTCTCCACTGAAAATGGGCCACAAGCCCAGCTGGACCAACACAGTTAACAAATGTCAATAGCAATGTCTTTCGGCTTTTCCCGGTTAGGGGTCACCACAGCGGATCACCAGTCTACTAATGATTGGCAGTGTTTTTTATGGTGATGAGTTGCCAGCCCGAGATACAACCTTCACCGAAGGCACACACACATGCACCTACCTGCATGTCTTTACAGTTCACGCAGCAATAAATAAATAATAAATAAGTAAAATAAAAAAGTAAAAAAAAAAAAAATTATATATATATAAATGGTTTCCCTAATTATTTCTTTTTTGACCATAATTTCAAGGTAAAAGTTGAAAGCATGCAGATTGTGCTAACACATATGTGGCTATTTACCACATTAGAGGAGTAGGCCACTTTTTTTCTCATTTTTCAGGCTCCAGTTTCTTACATAACAAAAAATAATGTTTGCTACAGTCTTTTGAAAAAAAATGCTTACAATTAAAAGTGAGTACATGCTTACAATTAAAAGTGAGTACACTCAACAAAACAA